>NC_134873.1:33776764-33926764 GCF_049852395.1 Peromyscus maniculatus bairdii | reverse complement strand
GGGTAGCACACGCCTTTAATCCCAGCACTTGGGAGGCAGAGGCAGGTTGATCTCTGTGAGTTTGAGGCCAGCCTGGGCTACAGAGTGAGTTCCAGGAAAGGCGCAAAGCTACACAGAGAAACCATGTCTCGAAAAACCAAAAAAAAAAAAGCCTGAGGAGAAATCCACTAAGCAATGTCCCACCATGGCCTCTGCTTCAGTTCCTGCCTCCAGGTCCCTGCCTTGAGTCCTTCCCTGACTTCCCTCAAGGATGAACCTGGGAAGTGTAAGCCAAATGAACCCTCCCCTGTCTGTGTAGCTTTGTTCATAGTGTTTATCAAAGCAATAGAAACTTCACTAACTTGGGTCAGTGAGGGAGAAGAGAGAGGCAGAGGCGGGAGTGAACTTTGACCGTGGCTTCATTTTGCATTTTGAGATAAAGTCTCCCTATGTATCTCAGGCTAGCTTTGAACTTGTGATCCTCCTGCCCCAGCTTCTGTTTCATCGGGATTGCAGTCATGAGCCCCCTTGCCTGGCATCGTTGTATACTCTTGTGTCTGTCTGTTTTCTGCAGCACTGGGATTAAACACAAGGTTCCTGGTGCTAGGGTGCTGGGCGGGTGCTACCCCAAGTGACACTCCACCAAGACACGCCCATCTAAAAAGTTAACAGCTGTACCTCCTTGGGGCAGGGAGGGGGGCTGGCATGAGAACAAATGAGTTGATGTTTGTGAACCCCTGGATCAGGATAAGCAGGCCAGCACTGCTGAGTGTGGCTTCACAAACCAACACGTGGATATGCTTTCCACACCCCACCGAGATACTGTTCCCCACGGGGTGGGTCACACACTCCAACTCTCAGGGGCCAAGACACAGAAACAGCACCATCTTGTAACCATTGTAGAGATCGCAAATCATGAAGAGGAGAGACCAGTGTACACGAAAAGGTTCTAGCGGGGAGATTTGGTGTCTTAAAGGATTGATCATTTGAAATACTGCAAAACTGATCAAACGAATGTTCACACTACACTTACACAAATGGGGGACACTGGTGAGCACTGGGGTGTGTGTGAAAAGCTGAGCTGTTGGTTAAAGGGGACACAGATCTTCCTCCTTGGTCACCAAGCAGGGCCAGCTGTCTTATCAGAGGCCACCCTGTCACCATTTACCAACCAAGCTCCAGGAGCCCATTCCTTTACCCACACACAGTGCAGGATGGGGAAGGGTTGGGGGGAAGTGCTTTCATCTTAATTTCAGATAGAATTTATCATAGGAAAATTGGAAAGCTCACATAGTCAGTGAGCTGAGACAGGAAGTGGTGTGTTCGAATACAGCATTTAGGATTCATATTTCCATGCTAGAGTCCATCAAACTCAATAATCACAGTGCTGGAATTCTAGATTCTGGCATCATTGAACCCATGGTTTCTTCATGTTAGGGTAATGATAGATGATAGGTAGATGGACGATAAATATATAGATAATGGGTAAATGATAGAAAAAGATAGTTGGCAGACAATAAATGAGATAACAACAGATAGTAGGGAGGTACGTGATAGAGGGATAATGGATAAAGACATTATATATATATATATATATATATATATATATATGTATATACATATATCATATATAATATATTACATATCATTATATATGATAGGTAGATAGGTAATAGGTAATAGATTATAGATAGGTAGATAATAAAAACATTATAGAAGATAGATGGGTGGCAGATAATATAGGTAGATGACAGACACCAATATAGACAAAGCTAGACAGATATACCAAACTGTATTACTTTGCACTTCCTTGAAGGAGCAGGCCTATATAGTTCATAGTGCATTTGCTGGTGTATGTGGCATCCAGATGATGCTCAGCATTCATGACAATCCCTGTGTCTGCCCCGAGCCTGCTCAGGGCCAGGGCCTCGTCCCCTCACCTCTCTACCCACGGGATTGCCATGTACAAACTCACCACTTACATATTCACTTTCGTTTCTCTTTGTCTTACCTGCCTCATTCAGAGGATGCAAGGAGCAAGGCATATCTGAAGGCAGAGCTGCAAAGATGGACAGGATAAGAGATGTAAAACACTCACTGTGTGCCTGGATAAAACGTGCGGGGGAGTCCTGGCATCGTGGCTCAGTTTCAGTGTGGCTTATGGGCTCAAGAGGACATCACAGACACATGAAAGCAGTAAGACAAGATTAGGGGTTACCTAACCTCTAGTGAACTGGCTCATAATGTTCAACTGCTATAAGAGTGTGTTTGGAGGCCGAGTCACATGCTTTATTTCTGTTGATTTGAGTCTAACCGTTCAGGATATGTCTATAAACCAGTCTTGCAATCTCAGACCAGAATGTTATATAAGTATATATTTGTAAAAATTTAATGACAAATTCAAGCAAGCTGATAATCCAAGTCTAATAATTACACTACAATTTACCCAAACCCCTAGTCAAACACAAACCATCCCAGGAGACTCTCACCCACTGGTGAACAGACGCACTCTACTTTCTAAGCACAGCCTCTGACTGGCACTGGTCACGTGAGCCCGGACCCCATGTGCGCTGGTATATGTCTGTGCTCAGGAGCTCTTGTCTTTCTGTAGACACACTTCCTCCACCTGCTAGAGCAAGAGGAGGTCAGGGGACTTTGTTTCTGATCCAAAGTTCTTGATGTCCAGGCCAGAAGGGATTCCAAGGCAAGTGAATGCTTCCCTGGGGAACAATTGCTTGGTGTTAGCTAGACTGGACACTAGATGTCACTGCGTTGCAACAAAATTCAGGTGATTGGTGCATCTTATGTGGCTGTAAATAAGGGACTCAGCAGGCAGGGGAAGGTGAGTCCTCTACAGAATGTACCCTCTACAGGGTCTCTTAGTTGCTCCCTTGAGGAGTTTTATTTTAAATAAATACACATAAGAGATATTTTATGTATGGCCGGTCATATTCAGTCGTTTTGGCATGGTTTTGCTCTGTGGGGTGGAGACCAAGGGCTGAAAGGGGCCCACCCCAGGGCTTCTCTCCTGAGCTCTCCCCAGCTCCCAGTCCCCTCATCCCACCTGGGGTTCCTAAGGGCATCCTAAACCTGTCAATCATGGTGTCTTCTCACAGCTTCCGGGAAGGGGTTATACATCAATTTGTGGTGTGTGTGTTTGTGTGTGTGTGTGTGTGTGTGTGTGTGTGTATGTATATAGTTGATTTTTTGTACCCCCATTTATATCCAACAAATCACTGTGCCCTGATTTTCATTCCATTTTCTCTGAATAAAAGCCCTGTAGAAGCTGCTCTTCTGCCTTCACTTGGAAGTGCAGGCTTTTCCATTTCATCATCTAGGATTATCACTCTGCTAACTGGTCACTTGAGCTGAAAGTTTCCTCTCTCTGTAAAAGAAACAAAAGAGTGAAACATCAGCCATAACTATGACATTCTGAGTCATGAATGCCAAACACACACACACACACACACACACACACACACACACACACACACACACGCACTCACGCACGCACGCATGCACGCACGCGTACATACACACACTGTTGGCCGGGGAACAAGAGGCCCCTTCTCAACACCTAGAAAGTGAAGCGTCACTGTCACCCTTTGTCTCTGGCACATTCCCCTACTTTATAGCCCCGAGTCTTTAGGGCAGCGCCCCCCGCCCCCAAGCTGGGTGTCTTGACTCACGACCTTACTGCTTATTTTCTAGCTGGCTGGTTTGTTGTGCAAAACCCAGCTCTAACTTTCTGTGTCTCCATTGTTGCATCTTCCTGCGAAGTTCTGCCTAGGCCACTCAGTTTCTCCTCCTTGAGTCACGTGTACATCATGGAAAAGGGTGACATCTCTTCCTCTTCACTGCCTTCATAGTGTGCCATACACAGTACAGAAACGGACATGCAACTGACGTTTTCTGTAACATAGAATCCTGCCCCACTCTCTAGTTTATTAACTAAGTGGTGAGTTGTAAAGTTCAGTTGAGACACTCACAAATGGGTATGTGTCCTATTCTAGAACCAGGCACGAGTTCTCCATGCTGGCTTTCAGGTGGATGTCGGCTTATGGCCACAAGAAGCATCCTGCCTAGGCTCTGGGGGAGGCTATAAGAGACTACCAGGCAAGCAACTGAGCCGCAGTTCCAAATCCCACTCTGTGCTTGGCTTTGTGACCCTTGGGAGGATTGAGACCGGAAACACCCCTCTCCTTCTCTGAGGCTTCCTGGTCAGTTCTGCCTTCCTGTGTCACTGTGAGGCTGGGGGGGAATAAAAGGATGGGTTTGTCTGCTCTCGTGGGCAGCATCGTTACCCCCCCACACACACACACCGCCCCCCGAAAGGACCTGCTGGAAACTGCTCCTTCAGCACTGAGGGTCTTCCCATCTCTACAGTCAAGTGCATCATCTTCCTCCTGAGAATCATAACCCCGTCACATGGCACTCTTCCTTCTGGCTTAGATGCTCCTCAGGTCCCCATCCCAGGGCCTGAGCTCTAGCTCTCCAAGAACCGCATTTTCTTCTCCCCATTTTTGTCCAGTGTTTCCCACACCTGGAGTTGAGTAGTCATTCTTGGGGCCGGAGGATGCCAATGCCTTCAAACTACCGTTCTCTAAATTCCACTCTGTTTGAAAAAGAACAACCAGTCTGTTTCTACTTTCCTGTCCGAATTTCATTGGTAAAATGAGTTACATTCCCAAGAGGACTGCAGATGTGGCCCCTCTGGGGTGCACAGACATTGTAAAGACCCTAAGGGCCTTTCAAGGGAGGGCAGGTCTGCTTTGCAGACCTGACGTGCTGAGCATGTGGTCCTCAGCTCAGCGGGGATGGGTGACAGATCTCTGCTCCCCCCTTTCCTCCTGAATGCCAGCCTTTCAGGGTGAGATATGTAAGTAAAGTCTGGAAGTGACAGGTAGCTCCAGGTAGAGAAGGATGAAGACGGATGCCCAACCCTGGGAATAGCTGAGGGTAGGCAGGGTCTCCATTCTGGGGGAATAGTGAGGGGTCTGATGGCTTTTTGTTTGTTTATTTTTTTTGATAAAAAGAAACCTGATTATTCACACACAGCAGCAAAGCCCCCAAAGGCAAAGAGGTTTGCTTTGGTTTCCATGTAGGAACAGAAGGAAGACTAACTCACCAAGCAAGCAGGCTGCAAGTGCAGACAAGTCCATCAAAGGTATCAAGAGAACCTGCCATCGAAAGCTAACTTGTGAGGGCACATCTCAGGGTTTCCTCTGCTAAGTCCGTTCAGGTGATTCTAGGGACCAGAAACCTGGGGTAGAAGATGTAAGCATAGCTGCATTTGGTGTTCATCACCTGCCCGCACTGGGCCTGGGAACTCACTAGATTTGTCAGTTCTATCCATTTCTAGCCGATGGCATAAGGGTGCCGGCAGGGTAGTTAATATGTAGTTTTTAAGTGCTAAGAACTGCCCATCTAAGCAAGACTATTCTGTGCTCTGTGCTGTGTGACCTGTGATAGCAAGGAAGGGTCTTGGACCCCCAAGCTTGCTTTGAGGGCTGCCCAGAGGACAGGGGAAGCTAAGGGGAGAAGTAAGAGTGACCCAGAGACAGGAAGGGGAAGTGGGGAGACGGCAGTATAGGTTGACACCCCAAGTGGTGCTTTGGGTCCCAGCCTCACAGGGAAAACAGACTGGGAATGTGGAGTGTGATGCCGGAGCAGGTGTCCTGCAGAGGATCCACCCGGTCGGTCGGTAGGAAGGGAGCAACCCAGTGGGGTCCAGGAAATGCCATCTGTCCTTCAGCAGGACTGTCCCCACTGGGGCTGAGGCAATCTGAGCAGCTTCCAGCCCCGGCTGGCTCTTGCCACCCTGAGCCTCTGGCGGCTCTGCCCTCTCCGGAACTGTCTTACTCCTCTGACTCTGAGGCCTTATTGATTGCTCAAAGTGAACTCTCAGCCCACGGCTTCCTCCACCCCTGGGCAGCTTGCATTTCCTCTGACGTGGTCTCTGTCTTCTCCCTTCCCCCAGTGCCCTGGGCTTTTTACATTTCAAATATTTGACAGCTGGGTGAACTTCTGCTTCCGCCCAAAGAAGGACTCTTTGCAGTTCACAATGGCCGGCCAGTGGCGCAGGGGCAACTGTCGCTCCAGCTGTGAGAGAGGCTTTTGCAAATGCTCGGGAGAAGCTGCTGTCCAGCTGCGCGCCTCGCCCTCTGGCAGCGGGCTGCATTTTAATCAGCGGGCTCTCACTCTCTGGGAGAAGGACTCATTTGTGGGGCTGGAGCAGATGGCCCCCGCCCCCAGTGCCTCAAGATCCTCAGGCCTTCCGCTGGGGCAGGTGAGGCCTGGTGATGTCAACGCAGGTGTGGACTGGAGGTCCCAGCTCCAATCCAGACACCCAGTGCCTATGTTACACTGCCTTATTCAGCCCACAGCTCTCTAGAGTGCGCTCTAAGGTACATGGCCATGGACCTGTAATACTGGAAGCTAGAATCCTGTAGATAGTGGAAGATAGCACCAGATTTGATGAGAGGTTCCCCATTCTGCCCAGATGACTTGAAGTAATCCAGCTTCTCCTTGGGCATCTCAGTGCATTCCCAGAGAGATCTGTGCACCCCCACCCCTGTGCGTGGAAAACTCCATGACATCATGAGTGTTCCTGCCTGTGGATATCTTATTTATTTCCTCGGGGCTGGTCTGCAGGGCCTGAGCTGTCCAGCCTTGCAGCCTAGATGTCTTCTCTTTGGATATCTATGACATTCCTCTGTGATGTCTTGCCTGCCTTTAAAAGGTGTTCAGTAAATGTCGGGTACCTTAATTTTACATACTCCCCTCAATAACAGATGGATCTAATCCCTGCTTTCATGCAAGGAGCCAGGGTGCAGGCACTTCCCACTGTGGATGATGCTGGTAGGGCAATGCTTGGTGCCAGGTAACCTGCCCCCTCACCTCACACTCACTATTGTGCATACTTGTCTGAGATGTACCCTTGGTCCTCCTTCTGTGATGAGAATTCCTGTGGAGACTGGACCCTGGTATTTATAATAGAACTTGTTTGTAATAGACAAGTAGATGTATAATAGAACTCAATTGTAATAGACAAGGAGATATTTAATAGCACTCAGTTGTAATAGACAAGTAGATGTATAGTAGAACTTGGCTTTAATAGACAAGGAGATATCTAATAGCACTCGGTTGTAATAGACAAGTAGATGTATAGTAGAACTTGGCTGTAATAGACAAGGAGATAATTGTAATAGACAAGTAGATGTATAGTAGAACTTGGCTGTAATAGACAAGGAGATATATAATAGCACTCGGTTGTAATAGACAAGTAGATGTATAGTAGAACTTGGCTATAATAGAAAAAGAGATAATAGGACTTGGTTGTAATAGACAAGTAGATGTATAGTAGAACTTGGCTGTAATAGACAAGGAGATATATAATAGCACTCGGTTGTAATAGACAAGTAGATGTATAGTAGAACTTGGCTATAATAGAAAAAGAGATAATAGGACTTGGTTGTAATAGACAAGTAGATGTATAGTTGAACTTGGCTGTAATAGACAAGGAGATATATAATAGCACTCGGTTGTAATAGACAGTGAGGGGGCATAAAATGAAGCAAAGCTCCCACTCACTAGGGTGTTACTTGCATTGATCTAGTTCATGGTCTGTCTTCACAGCTGACCTCTTCCAGGCTCTGTGGACTTGCACTCAGTTGTCACCCTTACCTTCTCCTCTTCTCTAGAATGATGTGGCCATGGGTGGTATCAAAGTTTCAACGTGGCTCAGCAGAGCAACCAGAAATTGATATGAAGAAATTAAAATGCACAGAGAAAACACAAGCTCATTTTCTTGTTCCAATGACTGCAAACTCATAGTCCTTACCTGGCCTGGAGATGTTTTATTTAGAGCCAGTAAGATCTCCTTTCTTGGCTAATTTGAATTAATTAAAAACATTTAATATTGGACTATTTAACATTTTAAAATCCAGGTTGTCAGTCTCTCTGGATGAAGGCTGGGTAATCTGGAACACAGGAAGTTGATTCCCACAGGGTTATAGCCATTCATGAGGTTTTCCTTGTGCACACCTCCACCCTCACCCTGTTCACTCATTCACAGTCTCTCTCTGGTTTCTGCAGTCCTTGACTTGGCCTGGTTCAGCTTCTGGGGTCACCACCAGCCCTGCCCATAGAGCAGCGTTGATGCCAACACAGCTAGTTCCTCACAGTACTCACAGGGCTGCCTTACATGTGGAGGCAACGTCCTGTCATGCACGAGCTCTGTGTTCTGACAGAGATTTCAAACACAAGACGATTATTACGAAGCTCTGAGAATGGCCAGGCATCAGAAATATCATTAACTGTGAGGAAGTCTCATAACATTTCCATAGATACAGAAAGTTAACTTCTAAAATGTTAGGAACAGTGAGGAGGATGGTGGAGATTTATGGGCTGGTGGGGGTGAGGTGGGGGAGGTAACACTGTCTGGATCTCATGTTGCTTTGCCACTCCATGGGGTATTTGGCTTTTCTTCAGAGTGAGATGGTGTCAGGGAGCAGAGTGCTGTGGACAGAAAATGCTGGAAATGTCTAAGAAATGGTTGCAATAATCTGGGAGAGAGATGTCCGTGGCTTGGGCCAGGAGTGATGCTGAGGAGACAATTAGCTCATGACTCCAGTCTGAAGGGGGAGCTTAAGTTATTTGTGATAGAGGTGGATGTCATGTGACTTTTTAAACTATTAGCTGGATGAATGGAATCTCCAGTTGTTCAGGTCCTGAAGACTGGGGAAAGGTTCAGAGGAGTATGGAGCAAATGTCAGGCTTTGCAGATATTGGTCTCACCTGTGGGTGTCTTCAAGGAGATAGTAGGTGAGCAAGTGTTTCTATGAATGTGACTGCCAAGGCTAAGTCTAGGATGGAGACAGGAACCCACATAATTCTCCTTGAGTAGAGACAAAGAAGAGAAGCCATGTAAGGACTGGGCCATAGGACACACCATCATTCAGAAATCTAGGGGATGAGAAAGAGCCAAACAAGCAAGCTGAAATTAAAGACACTCTCATGCTCTATAGTAGCCATGCTTGCATAAATATCCTGAGACTCTCTAACTTGTGCACAAGGTAATGAGACTCCTTAACTTGTACACAGGTAATGTATATGAATGTCCATTATTTATTGGCAGAACATCTTTTGCTAGAATACACTATGTTCAAAATGAACCAGATGTCTTGTGATGTATGATAGGATAGCATTTGTCATAATTATAAGTTGTAAAATATGACGAAAATGGATGGACTTGTGTTGCAAGTGTGTTAATTATGAATGTATTTCAATAATATAACCTTGAGCATAAACAGTCTGCTCCTCCATCATGCATTTAATAGGGTCCAAATTAAATGGAATTTGAAACAATTCAAAACAATATCATATATTGCTTATGGGCATGTGCCTGTGTGATACCAGTATGACTTGCATGTGGGATGCAATGTGCTCTCGTGTGGAAAAGAACTTGGAGTATGTGTACATACTGCTACACAAGATCCCTCTGCTCTTATTCTTAATGCCTGAAATAGCTGATATTAAATAACATCTTGCCATTTGTGGTGGTTTGAATAAGAATGGCCCTATTGGCTTGTATATTAGAATGCTTTGTCACTAGGAAGTGGAACTCTTTAAAAGGATGAGAAGCATTGTCCTTGTTGGAATAGGCGTGGCCTTGTTGGAGGAAGGGTGTCACTGGGGATGGGCTTTGAGGTTTCAAGAGCCCATGCCAGGCTCAGTCTCTCACCCTCTGCCTGCTGATCCAGACTTAGGACTCTCAGCTCCTCCTCCAGCACCATGTCTGCTTGTGTGCTGCCATGCTCCCCTTCATGATGGTAATGGTGGACTAAACCTCTGAGACTATAAGCCAGCTCAGTTAAATGCTTTCTTTTAAAAGAGTTGCCCTGGTCATGGTGTCTCTTCACAGCAATAGAACACTAAGCCAGCATCTTACTGATAAAAAGCTTCAAATATTAACATAAATCCAAGGAGCTGTCTTTGGTTGACAAAACAGTGCAAAACCATTGAGAGCCATGCTGAACCGTCATAATGGAAAAAGTTGTGAGGGCTGGAGAGATGGCTCAGTGGGTAAAACACATGTTACAGAAGTATGGGGACCTGAGTTCAGATCCCCAGAACCCACTGAACACGGTTGGATACAGTAATGTAAGCATCAGCAATCCCAAAGACCCTTCATGGGGATGGGAGGCAAGGACTCCAGAAGTTCATGGGAAAGGGAGCCTGGTTTAGACATCAGAGACCCTATTTCAAATAATGTACAAAGATAAGTAGTGATACCCAAGGGTTATCCTCTGACTACACACACACACACACACTGTGATACATGAACTCCCATATGCATACACACATATGTATAACACACACACACACACACACACACACACACACACACACTGTGATACATGAGCTCCCATATCCATACACACCTTAAAAAAAATAGTAATTATAACAAAAATGATTAGAGAGTTTACCTTCTATTTGACGTGCATTGAGCCCCGAACTTGGCTAAGTCCTTCTCACATACAGTGTTATTAAAGCCTCACCATGATCCTTAAGCAGACTCGCACATTGTCCCGCTTGCTCTGAGGAAACTAATGCCTAGAGATGAAAAATAAACCCTGTCTCCTCTCACAGCTAGTAAGTGAGAAAGCCCGAGTCTGTCCTGACATTGTTTCTTCCTCAAGAAACCAACCTCCCTCTGGGCCTCCCTCTACTCTCTGAACAGCCTGACTGGGAACACATGCTCAGCTACTGTCTCTTGAGTAGAAGGCAGACCCCAGAGCCGGGGACACCCAGGAAGGCTGGAGGGACAGACGACAGGACATCTGACCGGTTGGAGGTCCTGGGCTACTCAGCAGCAATGCAAAGCCAGCCTGCCTCCCCACATCCCCATGGTGATGAGCCCACTTGCTCTTCTGTCTTCCCCATCTATAGTGGCTTTCAAACAGGTGTCACAGTGTCCCACGGCGTCCCACACGTTCTCTGCGGGGGAAATTGATTTCATTCGAGTGAACTGAACCGGGAGTCACAGACGCAAATGACCGGAGAACTCCATCTCACCCATTTCACAGGGAAGACTGAAAGAGAAAGGCCACCAGAGTTAAATGATTGCCTCTCCCCTGCAGCGTCTTTCATCCTGGGGGCTGCAATTTCATTTTCACAATGGAACCATGGGGGGTGGGTGGCATCCAGCGGTTCTTTAGGAGTTCTGGGCACATTCTAATTTAATTGTTCTGAGTGTGAGACCTTTTCGGACTCCCAAGTGCTCTTCTCCTGTGACCATGGCTTTTGTATCTCCTCCAAACAGCATCTCATCTGCTGATGTTTGACCTTCCTGGCCCAGGGAGTATTTTACGTTCTGCCAGTGTGTTGTTAGGGAATTGATTGAGCAGTATTTGCTTTTCAAAACTACAGCAACAACAACAAAGAACCTGAGGTTAACAGACAAATCTGTCCTGCATTTCTCCATGCAGAGCTCATCTGATCTACTTCTTTCCTTCAATGCGGCTTTCAAATTCATTCTTTCTCTTTTCTCTTTGTATGTCCAGGTGCATACATCTATGTGTGCTTTCAAGTGTGTGGGTATGGTTGCACATGGGTGGATACATATGGAGGCCCGGAGTTGATACTGAGTCATCCTGGATCACCCTTCCATCTTAGTCTTTGAGGTAGGGTCTCTCAGTCAATCCCAGAGCCACTAGTTTGACTGTTCTGTCTAGAGAGCTTGCTCCATGGATCCTGTGTCTCTGCCTGCCAGGCTGGAAACATGCGAGGGCTGCTATGCCCGCCTGGCATACTTGAGTTCTGGAGATTTGAACTCCGGTCCTCATGAATTTGTGGCAAGAGCTTCACCAACCGGGGTATCTCCCCAGGTAGTCTCTAGTGCAGTTTTAAGAGGTAAAGAAAATGAGGAAGCATTATTTTCGGAGTCTAGGAATAAAATATATTCAGATGGATAAGGACTAGAGGAAGCTCTATTCCAAATACCCGCCAATGCCTGACTCTGGCTAATAGAACACTTGACTTGAAGGGGCTCTCAAACTACGAGAAGGGTCTTATAGCAAATAGTTTAAGCTCTTTCGGCTACGTGGCTCTCTCTTCGTGGCTGCTACTCCTCTCTGCCTTCGCAGGGGTAAAAGCAGCCACAGATGAGACATAAACAAATGGGTGTGATTGTGTGCCCATGAAATTGTAATGAGAAACACAAGGACAAGACTGGGTTGGCTCATGGCCTTTGCATGCCATGTCTGAAGGGTCGGACTGGAACTGCTACCGTTTAGCTCTTTACAAAGCCAAAATATGGTTTGTCACCTTGGGCCACAGAGAGTTTCTGAAATTAAGGAAAGTTCCCAAATTTTGTTTTAATATTTTACTCATAGCCTGATGTTTGTAAGAACCCCCAGATTCTGATGCCAACATCTTTTGGTCATCTGTAGATCTTGGTGAAATTTACAAATAGAAATCTTAATTTAAAAAAAAAAAAAAAAAAAAAAAAACGGGCAGAAAGTGGCTGCTCAGCTCCAGAAACCATCAAGCAATTACTTGGAAAATTGAAGGGTTGTGAATAGTAGTCATTTCGTGATTTCAGTTCTCCGGCGGCTTCATTACAGAATGCACACTCACACCGCTTTCCCGAAAGTTGCACTGTCTACATCACAACTCTCAGTTTCAGCCCTAACCACTCCAGCTTGAGTAGACCCAACCTTTAGATTTAGGTCTTCGAGCAAACCCAGAAAGAACCATTACCAGAAGGAAAAGATGTGTTCAACCATCACAGCCAGGATTCAGGAGGAAGACAGAGACGTTCCCTCCACCATTTGCTATTCAGCTTCCAGAAGTTTGTTGAATTCTAATGTCTCCTGTGTGCATGCAGGTCCCTTTTAAGGACCCAATAAGGCAGGCTTGTGATCCCCACTACCATGTCCAAGTTCAGCTCAACCATGAATAAAACTAACCACTACGCTACAAGGAAACAGCCCTACACATGGCTACACATGTAAACAAGTGTCTGTCAGGAGTTACAAACTGCCCACCCTGGAGGGGTGGAGTCAAAGTACACTGCCTGGGTTCTGGAGTTGACAGCGACCTTCATTCCCTGATCTCTGGTGGGCAAATCCAGAAGTGAAGCTGTGCCACTATCAGGTGCAAGGTGTGAAAAGTCGAGGAACTCTGGGTACCACGAATCCCTAATGTTACTAGGAAGTGTCTAGTGTGGTGGTATTGTGTTCCCCAAAATATTGTGCACCCTAATAAACTTATCTGGGGTCAGAGACAGAACAGCCACTAGATACAAAGGCTAGAAAATGGTGGCACTCACACCTTTAATCCTAGCATTCCAGAGGCAGAAATCCCTCTGGATCTCTGTGAGTTCAAGGCCACATTGGAAACAGCCAGGCATGGTGACACACGCCTTTAATCCCAGGGAATGGTGGTAGAAAGCAGAAAGGTATATAAGGCATGAGGACCAGAAACTAGAAGCATTTAGCCTGGTTAAGCTTCTAGCTGGTTAAGCTTCAGGCTTTCAAGCAGCAGTTCAGCTGAGAGCCATTGGGATGAGGACACAGAAGCTTCCAGTCTGAGGAAACAAGACCAGCTGAGAAGTTGGCCAGGTGAGGTTAGCTGTGGCTTGTTCTGTCTCTCTGACCTTCCAGTGTTCACCCCAATACCTGGCTCAGGTTTGATTTTATTAATAAGAACTTTTAAGATTCACGCTACAGTCTAGCAATGCTGCTCTGCCTGTAGCTAAGGCAGTGAACAACACAGCCCTGGCTCTGCTGACGAGAAGACACACTCACAGTCTACACCGGGCAGCATGAGCTTCTGAGGCTGCTACGAAAACATTCTTGAAATGGCTTCTGGAGCACGGTGATGCCACAGCACCCCACACCACCCACAGATGTAAATTTGCTCTGGGGCAGAGTTCTCCCTGCACACTTGCCAATATGGTGGACAGTGGCAGCCTATGCTTTGCTCAGGCTGGGGTTGTCTTGTGCATTAGGGATCAAAGGGTATGTGGCAAGTCGCCTCCACTTCTTCAGTAGGTTTTGTTTGTGGGAGGCTGGGTCTGTGGATAAATTGCTATGATCCATTTGAAAAGAAAAGGGCTATGTGAACAAAATAAATTAAATATATCATTATTTCTTCTGCAGAAAATCCATGTCTCAAATTCAATCCCCAAGGAACAATCCAAACCACCAGGAAAGGGTATGTGTGGTGGCACACACATTTGAGCCCAGCCCTTGCAGGTGGGTCTCTATGGGTTTGAAGTCAACCTGGTCTACAGAGTTTCAAGCCAGCCAGTGGAACCCTATCTCAAAACAAACAAGGCAAGAAAATACAAATGCATGGGTGACTTATAACAGCAAAATTGGAGGCCGCTATACTGTTGTGTTCTTGGGAAATAATGCCTTCTTCCATGAAATGACGATCACCAAACCTTTCTATTGGTAAGAAAACTGCCTCTGAGGTATGAAGTTGTCTGGAAAAGTAGGATTCAAATTCTGAACATCATTTGAGTTCAGTGCAGTGAAACGCCCACGCAGGAGAAGAAATGCCTCAAAGAGAACTCACTGTGTATTTGCTAGCATTCATGAAGTGAGACCTGTGGAATGAATAACAGCATTTTATTTTTCTTTCTTGGCAATTTCCTGATAATTTGGGAAACACAGACTTAAGAAGGAGAAGGAGAAGGAGAAGGAGAAGGAGAAGGAGAAGGAGAAGGAGAAGGAGAAGGAGAAGGAGAAGGAGAAGGAGAAGGAGAAGGAGAAGGAGAAGGAGAAGGAGAAGGAGAAGGAGAAGAAGAAGAAGAAGAAGAAGAAGAAGAAGAAGAAGAAGAAGAAGAAGAAGAAGAAGAAGAAGAAGAAGAAGAAGAAGAAGAAAAGAAAAAAGAGAAGACCTGTCATTACTACCAAGTAATTTCTCTTCTCTTCCTCCCTCCATTTGTTAAGCTTATTAATTAGCATCTTAGTCTTGAAGTCATTTGGTAGCTAAGCATGAAAGGACATCAGGGTCTCAAACAGGAGGGCTTGCGGAAAGCTAAGGGCCCAGAATTAACTGTAGGTCAGACTTGCAGTGACCTCTGGGGTTGCTCAGTCATGGAATAGGACTCACTTCTTTTTCCTGGGTACCCCTTTACTCTACATGAAGGCCCCCACCTGGATAAAATGCAACCTTTTTCAATTTTTTTTTTTTTTTTTTTGTCATTTTACATACCAACTGGAGTTCCTCCTTCCTCAAAATGCAAAGGCTTATAAGTACTATCAGATCCTGATGAACTGGTTCCTGGTTAATTTTCTGGGCTCTTCATGACTGAAAGAATGTTCCATTAACACCGTCCTTGCTCTTAACTGGGACGTCTCCCACCCTGAGACTTCATTGTCCACCTGAGGGGAACCCCACTGACATTCTTTAAACTCCTGTAGTGGTCTAAGCTCTCTTTGGCTCCACAGTTCATCGCCTGCCACTTCATTCCCACAGCCTGAAGCTCTTCGGCTTTCCAGTTCACCCTCGTCTTCGCCCTCTGAGCAAGCTGACCACTCTACCCACCCTTGTTTGAACAATCTCTTAGCACTCATGGAGATCTCGGCCCTCACTATACCGTCAGCGCATCCTCAACAGACAGCCCTGGCGAGGGCCATTTATGTGCGCCTAAGAGGTATCGAAGGCAGCATTCTGGAAAACCCTGTCTTACTGCTCCCAGTTGATTCATTTGCAGCCCCTTCCCTGGCAATCTCCATCCACAATGGTTCAGAGGCTGAGCAGGGGTTGGAGCCTTCCATGTCCTTCTGTGAGGCCTGCTAACAGAGAGTTGGTTCAGGATGTCTTTCTCTATCGTGAACTGGTTCCATTTACAGCTAGAGATAAGGAAGCCCTCAGTCCAGAGGAGGAGGAAGTGGGTGAGGAGACAGCCCTTGGCCCTCTTGGTTATAGCTCCTGACTGCTTGGGACTTGTGGCTTGTAGCAAGAGGAGGTTGAAGTCTGTTTATGTGTCAGGTTAGGTTACAGTTCACTATGCGTGGAGACACCTTTAGAGCACAGTTAAACTATCTATGGCAGCAGTTTTAGGCCAAGCTTGATAGAAGTGTGTAACTGATAACCAGTTCATGCATCTCCACTTGCTGAGACCACAGGAGGCCAGTGAGTTTCGTGACAATGTAAAAAGCACAGGTTATCTCACAATTAAGTTTTAAGAAGCATGGCGGCCCTTCCTACCGAGGTGTCAAATGGACTCCAGAGAGAACAGCCTGTGTGGGACAGGCCCTAGGCAAAGACATCGGGGAAGGACAGGGCAAACGCCTCCAGGAAGGGGAGACTAAATCAAGAGCATCGGGCAGTTCTGCAATGACGCCCCTCTGGCTACGGCATTTCTCAGATGGAGCATCAACGCCCATGCTGCACACAAGCCATCCTGTCCAGTCACCTTTTCAATGCGCTAGGATGTTTTTCTGTTTCTCATGGAAGGTTTTGCTTGGTAAACTTTTTCTGAGAGAATGCCTCCATGCATAGCCCAGGGAGGCACTGCCTTTGAGATCACCCTACTGTGGGGATCTATTCTGTACCCTAATAAACTTGTCTGAGGATCAGAGGACAGAGCCAGCCACTAGATTAGACATAGCGGTCAGGCAGTGGTGGCATACATCTTTAATCCCAGCACGTGAGAGCTCAAGCCTTTGCTTAGATAGCACACACGCCTTTAATCTCAGGAAGTAAAATGGCTGGGCAGAGAAAGGCATGAGGAAACAGGAACTCACGCTCTTTAGGTTGAGGATGTTGTAGGGGTAAGAACTAGTGGCCGGCTGCTCTGCTTCTCTGATCTTTCAGCTTTCACTCCAATATGTGGCTCAGGGTTTTTTATTAAAAGATCATCTAAGATTCGAACAACACCCTATCTTTGCCTCCTGAGTGCTGGGAATGCAGGCCAGGGCCGCCATACTCAGATTTAGATAAACTGTTTGCTTTACATTATTTTCCATACAAGTATACTTCTTGAAATAATACGTGTGAATTTAGTTCATCTCGGGTTTGTGGTGATCAGGTTTCTGGTAAATTCCTGCAGTTTATTCCAGGGTACTGAAATCCACCTGGAACTTTCAGCAGAGTGAGATACCTGCCTTAGAATACCTGCAGGGAGCTACTAGCTGGCAGTCTTCTGTCAAAGGCAGGGCGGGAAGAAGACCCATGGTCTGTGCCACAGCCTCCATCCTTTCCCATCTTTCTCCTTCTGTGGCTGAAAATTGCTGACCATTTCAGGTCAGGGATATATCACATCTTGCAGGAAGCTTGGATCCCCTCCCACCCCAAAATGTACAAGATAATCTACTGTTAAACAGAGAATAAGGACACAAAAATGATTTATGCACATAGCATCCAGGGTAAAGTATATGAACAATTTTTTAAAATAAATTTCTCTCTAGACTTAAGCACCGTATGAATAGATTGAGGAAAAAAATGTTAGATTGGTTAAAAAAAAATACTTAGCTGATGGGGCTTCGTTGTCAAATCTCTTCCCTCTTGTTTTAAATTGCTGTCGTCTACAAGTCAGTGACTTCCGTTGCTATGTGCTTCTGCCTTCGGGATGTGCAGAGTTGCTGTGGGGCACAGGAGAGTCCACCCGCTTCATAGTTCCTGTGCACCGCGGTGCCCTCAGACTTGGGGCTGCCATGTTCGAACCGCTTTCTTTACCACGTCAGTGATGCGGCCACAAGATGATGTAAGTTGAGCTCCCCAGCCTCACAGAAATGAAAATCTGTTTGTCCTGTAGGGTTTGTTTATCCAAACAAGCAAGGCATTTTTTTTTGTTTGTGTGTGTGTGTGTGTGTGTGTGTGTGTGTGTGTTTGAGACAGGGTTTCTCTGTGTAGTTTTGGTGCCTGTCCTGGATCTCACTCTGTAGACCAGGCTGGCCTCGAACTCACAGAGATCTGCCTGCCTCTGCCTCCCCAGTGCTGGGATTAAAGGCGTGCCCTACTGCTGCCCAGCCGGGTAATGCATTTTTAAAGAACTGTTTCTAGACACCTGGGTGTTTAACTCTCCAGACAGTGGGCGTCGGAAAAAAGAAAACCCAACAAATTGCTAACGTTTTTTGACCAACACAGTGATTGACTCCGACAATGTCCCAAAGGACTTTTGTATTAGTGTGTCTGAGGAGGAGCCACCTAGGCCGGGTCCATGGAGTGGGTCACTGGTTATTCCATCAGCTTGAGCCCCGCTGCCTTCCCCCCTCCCTCTTCCTGCCCCCTCCTCCATCTCTGTGTGGTGCAGGGAGAGCTTTTGCTGTCTTGGATGACTAGAGCTGAGAAATTTGTGCATGGGTATGTGGTGTGTGTGTGTGTGTGTGTGTGTGTGTGTGTGTGTGTGTGTGTGTGTCCCTGTCCTTCTTGTCTCACTTTTTCCCTTTTGAAAAGAACTGCCGTGCAATGTTTAAGGTGACCTGACTGTGGCAGTGAAACTTGCTCTGTGTGGTTTGCCTTTCCACCCACACGCAGCACACTTTGCAGGCTTGACAGGGATGGATCAGCCCTGTGGAGGAACAAACAAACCCAAAAATACCCCTCCTCCAAAAAATACCCCACAGTGTGAAACTTTCTGAGAAAGACTGGCCTATTTCTTTAAAGCTGGGGAAAAAAAATAACAAAAATAGAATTTGCTTGTTTATTCAGATCATATCAGTTCTGTTTCTAGAACCACCCAGCTCAGTTGCTACCCAGAGATTTTTAGGAAGTCGGATAATTGCGAACGCACGGCTTTTGCTGAGAGTGAGCTGTGCCTTTCATATCACTTATTAGAAGGTAAATACATAATTACACCACATGCTCGTGTAAGAGCAATAAACTTTATGGGAGTATTTATAAAGTGGTGTGTTTACATCAACGATACTACACCAGCAGCAAATAATAATAACATTGTGGAGGAAATTAGCTCCTTCAATGTATAACATCCGATATGTAGCTCTGTATAATTAATATCCTGCAATTTAATGTGTTATCCTTTTTCCTTTTTTCCCTCCCCTCGACTCAGAAGAAAGCCACAGAATTTGTTTAATTTAATATGGCATTTCACAGCAGCATAGAGCCAAAATGCATCCTGCTGGATTAATCTGATTTCCCACCCTATAAATCTGAAAGCAGGCCTGGGTTTATTGATCTATGGAGTCCTCTCCAGGTTTGTTGATAAATGTTAGCATCCTGTCAATGTCCTCCACGCATAACTCCTGTTCTCTCTCCTTTCTGATCACTCTATGCACTGGTTCTCAATAAGGGATTAAATCTGCCCTGCAGGGAAAACCAGGAGAGCCTGGAGCCACCTTTGTTACAATTGCAGAGGACAGTGTTCTATGGCTTCCCCGTGGTGCAGGCAATCCTCATGACTGGGAATCAATCAGCCCAAAACGTCACCAGTGCTGAGACTGAGAGACCCAGCATCAGCTCACTGATCTTTTTGTTTTTCTGTTATTGGAAATCTTTTTTTTCATATAATATATCCTGATTATGGTTTTTCCCTGCTTCTGCTCCTCCCAGCCCCTCCCCACCTCCCTCCCATCCAGATACACACCCCCCTTCTGTTTCTCATTAGAAAACAAACAGGCTTCTAAGGCATTATAATATAACGATAAAACAAAACATCAGAATGGGACAAGACAAACAGAAGGAAAAGAGGCCAAGAAAAGAAACAAGAAACAGATATAGATGCAGAGACCCCCTCATTTATGCACTCAGGTATCCCATAAAAACACAAAACCAGAAGCCATATGTATATGTAAAGGACCTGTAAGGAGAGAGAGAGAGAGAGAGAGAGAGAGAGAGAGAGAGAGAGAGAGAGAGAGAGAGAAATAAAAATGTTAAAATTTAAAAAATAGAGAAGAAAGGAAAAGCCCTGAGATGACATTATGAGACAAGGAACTTCCAAAAGCTGCCACTGAGTTCATTTTCTGTTGGCCATGCTGATCATGTAGCCTGCCCTAAAGAGCAGTTTTTCTCAAGTCAGATTCCCTTGGGGAACACTCAGTTTCCATTTGCAAGTGGTTATCATTTGGAGATAGCCTCTGGGTTAGAGTGGGTGCTTATGTCTATTTTCCCCTTCAGCTCTAGGACCCCCTCTGGTGCAGACCCACACAGGCTGGCACATGCTGCCACAGTCTCTGTGAGTTCATGTGTGTGTCAGTCCCGTGGTGTTTAGAAGGCCTTGTTCCCTTGGTATCTTCTGTCTCCTCAGGCTCTTACACTCTTTCTGCCTCCTCCTCTGCAGGTTCCCTGATCCCTGTTTAGGGCTGAGTGTTCCAAGGTCTCTCATTCTCAGCATGTTATTGGGCTATGGGTCTCTGTATTTGTTTCTCTCTGCTGCAGGAGGAAGCTGAGGATGCTGATCTTGGACCGTCATTATCTTCCTTTATTCTGAGATGGAATTTAGTCCTGCAGGCACCCAGGATGAGCCACAGGGCACAGGCTGAGGGACTACAGGCTTAGTTCAGGTTTTAGGGAGGAATCCCTCTACCCTGGCTTAGGCGTTGGCAAGAAGTTCTGCTTGAATTTGCTATAGGCCACACATGATACGCAAAAGCATATGTCTGTGCCTGTGTCTGTGTGTGTGCTTCTGTGTGGGTCTGTGTGGGGGTCTGCATGCATGTGTGCCTGGGTGTACATGTGTGTTTATGCATGTGTGTGTCTCTGTCCATGTATATGTCTGTGTCCATGTGTTGGTCTATGTATATGTCTGTGTGTTCACATGTTTCTGTGTGTGTGTGTGTGTGTGTGTGTGTGTGTGTGTGTGTGTGTGTGTACGTGTACACGCACGCGCGAGCGCACGCATCTGTGTGAGTGACCAGGTTATTCTGACATTCACAAGCGTCTATTAAAAAATGAACATAGGACCCAGTCAGACTGGATTTTCTTAGCTCAAGACTGTAAAACAGTCCAATCCACCCTATCTTGCTGTTTGTGTCAAGGCTGACTCTGGGGAAGATGTTTCGGCCTGGTCAGTCCGTCTCCTGGCCAAGAACACTCACTTCTACTCACTCTAATTTGGATAACACAGACAGGTTTCCATGCCTCTGGCAACCAGTTAAGTTAACTGAAAAAGTTCCTGGGCTCATCAACACCATCCAAACTCGTGGGAGGAGCATGCTGGGTCCTACAGACGTATTGTCTCTCTAGAGTGGTCAGGGCCACTCATGCTGGGACGTCTGAACAGACACCTGGTGTCCATTGGATCCAAGGGTGCTTTTTGTTGTTTAATTGCTACGTGAGCTGTGAGTGCTGCTCAGAACTTTTAGTGATGGGACAGCCTGAGGCCAGAGCTGCAGGGGCAAGCAAGCCCCCCACTGGATGTGCTCCCAAGGAACCATCTGCACAGATGGAAGGCAGACAAGAGCAATTTGGTGCTCACCCTGCACCCCTCCCTGGCAGCGCCTCCCATTCTGGTAATGTCTCTGCCTTGTTCTCTAAAAGCCTTACGTTCGTTCCCGGAACACGCGGAGAAGGGGTCCTTCCTCTACACTATTTAGCTGTCACTGTCACCACTTAATAAACAGTTAAAAGTCAGTGACTCAGCTTGCAGGTGCCAGTTTGGCCCTGGTGACTGTCAAATGGACCCGTCCCAGCTAATTTTGGTCTTCAGCAGCGATGTTCAGGATGCCTCGAGGCAGGGCATGATGCCAGCACAGCCCGACACATTCCAGGACCGACCAGGAAGGGCAGGAAGAGAGCAGGCAAAGCACTGGGTCCAGTGGTGTCCCGTGCTGGTGTCCAGGTGTGGGGGATGTGGGAGATGGACTCAGGAAGAGGGGTGTGGTAGCAGGAAGTGTGGCAGTGAGCTCCACTTTCAGCATGTTGAAGGGGTATGCCACGTGTCTGATGCTGTGTTCTTCAGGTGTCTCCACACCTACCCTGAAGAAAGTGAAGGCCGTACAGGGGCACACAGCATTCTTCAGGTATTGCTCACTTTCATCATGAACAACTGACTGGGCCACTTATTCCTTATACCAAGGCCGCTTTCTCCATACTCAGACACATGGTTAGGGCCACGTTGGATCATCTCTAATGACATAAGGAGGCCAGCGTGTGGTGGCATCTATAAGTGTTTTGTTGTTGTTGTTGTTTTTTAAACTAACACTTTTATTTATTCTTTGACATTTGCATACACTTACATAATAGGTCTTTACAAAGTTCAATACACTTAGCAAGGGACATTCCACTGCATTCAAACAGCCCAGGTGCCCAGGTACTCACCATGAGCCAGACACTGTTCGGTTCCGAGGACATTTGAGCAACATCTCCAGGTGCAGGATAGTCAGAGGAAGTAGCCACTTGCAAAATGACTTGATTTACAGAATGAGAGATAACAAGGGTGTCTCCCCTCACTTAGGACAGGATGTGAGACTTAGAGTGAGACCTGGGGAAATGAGCCAACAGCTGTGTGTGATTCTAGAAGAAGTTTTCCCATGACAGCCATTGCTTCCACCCTCACCACCCTCTTATCTCACTCCACAGTTACCATTGTGGCTCATTACTCTTCTGAGCTTAGTTTAGAACGACATCTCCCTGGGTCTTCCATTTCTTGACAGCCCTAAAAAGGATTTCTTTTTCCTTTTTAAAGCCAGAGTAGGTGCCTTCTCCTCCAGAAGCCCCTTTGGAGCGTCCTCTCTGCTCCCGGGATCAGGAAATCCACTCACAGTGAACACGTCGACTCACACATTCATTTTTACCTCATTTAGCATGATAAGAATTAGATTGTTGTTGCAGAGGCTTGTGCATTGTTACTAATCACCAGAAGGGCACTTGTACACAGAATAAGGAAAAAAATTATCAGCTAGGTTTTATTCCCATCTCTAATGAAATGTCACCATAGCTTCCCAGGTTCCCTGTACACTGTCTTCTCTTCTCCACCAGCTTCCTGGAAGGAAACCCTCCTTGCATAGTTCCCCGGGCCGACTCCCACAGAGCCCTTCCTGTGTCAAGGCTCACCTCAGTGTGTACTGTTCTCTTGAGGTCTGAAGGATGGAACCGAATCTTGTCTGTGCAGCATCCCCCACGCAGCAAGGAAAGTTCAGGAAAAAAGAACATCACTAATGCCTGGAGGTACCTGCTAGTCACCTGAGCCCAAACCAGTGCCCCTGCCCTTGTGTGATCGGCTCTCTGTGTTGCCCAGGAAGCCAAGAGGCTGGGATAATATTCATTCAAATAAAACCCCTTTTGGCCCAAATGGCACACCATGAGGAAACCTTGCCATGTGTAGACTGGGACCTCACATGACTCTAACTCAACTTTGTGGACCAGTCTTCAAGTGGCAAGTTTGGCTTTGAGCCTGACCTGTCCCCCATTTGGGTGTTGACAGCCCAGCTAGTAACTAACACTTGAGGAAATTAGTGACGGGTGTAGACTTCAGGAGCACAGGGTCACAGGGCTCCAAAATCCTGATCTCTCTCCTATTGAACCATGGACAGCATGGAGCACGTTAGTGAGCCTTCATAGGCTCTCATTCCAAAGTCACGCCTTCAATCATGGCCTTTGCTTTTTCAGTGTTGTGTAAATAATCACCGCACCGATGCTCTTTTGTGTCTGCTTTATGAAAGTTCTGTAAGTGAGATCGCTCAGTGGGGAAAGGCAACTGTTGCCAAGCTTGGACCCAAGTTCAATCCTTGGCATCCTTGTGGTAGGGGAGAACGAACTCCTGCAAATTATACACACACACACACACACACACACACACACACACACACACACACACGTCGACCAATCAATAAATGTAATGAAACTTTCAAGCTAGACCTCACCACTGTAGCCAAGGCTAGCAGTGTAACATAACACCTGGGAATAGTGAATCCATCAGAGGAATGAGAACTGACTATGGTTCTTACCTAGTGACTAACAGGGAAGATCAATGACAAGGCCCTGGGCTCTGGCTCTCTCTGGGCTTCATTGCATTGTCAAAGACTATAAGAATTGCCACACTCATGAAACCAGGGCAAAAAAAATGATATAGAAAACAGTCTGCATGGCCAGTGTGTGATGAAATATAATGTTAAGCTTTTACTTGGTGCTGAAAGATATTATCCTTTTAGTCAATATTTGGTAGCAGATAATGACGTGAAATAAAAAAGCTGCTTCCTTTCTCTTGTGGCTGTTGGGAGACTTGGTGCAGATGCTCCATCCTCAGTCACAGTGAATTTGTGAACTGGAATTTTTAGCGCATGCATTTTTCTTTAGTTCTTACAGTATTTTTGTTTTTCTTATACATTTAGATTTTTGAAGTCAGTATTTTATACATATAATACATTTTTGGAAGAAGATAAAGTGTATTCTGCAAATACTTTTTCACTTGTGGAAACAGAAAATACATGCTATTGGTCATTTGCATCTTATAATATTGCCAGAATAGGAAAATAATACAAATAAAGTAAAGATCTAGGTGTGTGTGTTCATAAACACAAGCACACAAGTGTACCCATGCAGAATCACGTGCTTATGAATTTGACAGCAGACTTGCCAAAAGCGAAGACAGCAAACACATAAAACCTTTGTGTGCAGGGTTTCCAGCCTCCCCAGTACAAGGACTCCTGTAGCTAGAGTTTTCCCACCTTGCCCACAGTCAGGACAAACTTTGTCACCCGCCAGTCCCACAGCCACTCAGACTCAACCAAGTAAACACAGAGACTTATATTGCTTACAAACTGTATGGCAGTGGCAGGCTTCTTGCTAACTGTTCTTATAGCTTAAATTAATCCATTTTTATAAATCTATACCTTGCCACATGGCTGGTGGCTTACCGGTGTCTTCACATGCTGCTGGTCATGGCGGCAGCTGGCAGTGTCTCCCTCTCAGCCTTCCGCTTCCCAGTATTCTTTTCTCTCCTTGTCCCACCTATTTCCTGCCTGGCCACTGGCCAATCAGTGTTTTATTTATTGACCAATCAGAGCAACAGATTTGACATACAGACCATCCCACAGTAGACTCCTGTCATGGCTAACTCTAAACCATCAGTAATAAAGCTATGGCTTACACAACTCCACAAGGACACCTCTCACAGTTCCCTGCTGAACTGACGTGCAAAGCAGGATCAAAAGGCAGGAAAGAAGTGAAGTCAGCCCAGGTCCATTCTTAAAGGTCCAGACTCCTGAGAAGAAATAAAGAATGATGACCAAGCTCTCACATCCTTATGAAACCAGACTTCTTATATGCTATGGATTCATCCGTTTATTCAACATGCTTTGTTTACAGTCACAACAGGCACTTGTTATTAGGTTTTCAAGCAATGGATTCCTTAGACTCATGGAATGGGAGTCAGAGATGTTGAAGGGAGATAATGACGATGACCCAGGTGAGAGCTGGGCATAGGAAGCCAGTGGGGCAGCCGACCACTCCCAATATGGATGGGATGATCAGGGAAATTAATGGAGATTGTGACTCAGGAAAGAGGACTTCAGAGGGCAAAGGTAGCCAAGAGAAGGGCCGCCCAATTGATTCATAAATACACAGCTTAGTTGGCAAAGTGCTTGCCTAGCATGTGCAAGGCCCTGGGTTCAATCCCTGGTACCCCATAAAACAGTTCTGGTGTCACATATTGGTAAGCCCAGCACTCAGGAAGCTGTGGGTTGAGGCAAGAAGATCAGGGGCTCAAAATCATCAATTAGGGCCAGGCTAGGGTACCTGAGACATGATTTCAAAACAAACAAACAAAGAAAAACGTGTTTAAAGAATATTGAAACACTTGAAAATAGTCTGAGTTTATATTCACTATAAAATGATTAGAGTTTTCTGTCCAAAGAACATTTTTCTTTTTAATGTTTTGTGGAATGCATAATTGATTTTTTTGACATGATCACGATTTTGTTTACAAATGTGTTTCCCACCATAGAAATCAATACAATTGCAATTCAGAAGGTTTCTGAAAAGCCAACAATAATTCTGCTTTAGTGTTTATTACAGAACTTTGTAATAACAAAACAATTACAACGTCAAAATGCTCATCAATAGAGGAATGGTAAAAATCCATGGGGTTTGAAATGATATGTAATAAAAAAGATCACTATAAAGTATATTGATGTGGAATGTTTTTAAAGTCATAGTTTTGAGAACAGCCATGAAGAAAGAATGGCCTGGGGCTGGAAAGATGGTTCAGTGCTGAAGAGCTTGATGTAGAAGCATGAAGAACTGAGTTGGGACCCCTAGCATCCATGTAAAAGCCACATTGGTGGAGTGATTCTGTAACCCTAAGGCTGGTGCATAGAGACAGGTAGATCTTGGTAGCTAATTGGTCAACCAGCCTATACAAAATGGCAAGATCCAGGGCAAAATGGAGATGTCAACCTCTGGCCTTCACACATGCCTTCAAGAATGAGTGTAACCTCAGGCACACTTATAACACACACACACACACACACACACACACACACACACACACACAAAGAGAGAGAGAGAAGAGAGAGACTAATGCTATTATAAATGCATAAAATAGAGAAATAACTCACCTCTAGGATGTTTGTATATTTGAAAGAGAGATGATGTCACCTTGTTATGCTTAAAATCCTCATCACGATGTATGTATTTACTATGGTGTTCATTGCATACTTTCTAATAATGTATCAGTCAGAAGAATGAGGGTGTGGGGAGTCTTACACTTCTGACACTGTGACAGAAACCAGGTAAATGATTCATATGTTTTCCCTGTCTTTTATTTGTGAAAGAGACACATATATGGATATAATCATAGTGCACACAGAGATTTTCTCATTTCCTTCAGCCCACATTTAAATTATTGTTGCCTGGTTACTATAACTAAGGATAAATTAAAGTATATATCATGGAGAAACAGTGTAGTGGTACACAAGCACCGGGACTTGTGTTTGATGCACAAAACCCACACAAATATAAACTCGACACAGTTGTACTTGCTGTATAATTACAGCCTTTGGGAGGCAAAGACAGATGGATCCTTGGGGCTCACAGACCAGTTAGCTCAGTGTGCTAAGGTCAGTGAGAAACCCTATCTCAAAAAGCAAGGTGAGTGGCTCCCAAGGAACTACCTGAGGTTGACCTCTGGCCTCCACATGCACATATTGCACACACACACATTTGCATATGTACCTGCAAAACCTTGTACCTCCAGGAACACCATACTTGCATGCACACACATGTAATTTGTATAATGGCTTTCTTTGAAAATACTTTGTGTGCACTTTGAATTTATTATTGACTATGGACATCTTTGTGCATGATTTGATCCCAAAACTAAAACTCAAAGAATTGCACACACATGGTAGTTTTCTTGTTTATTTTATAGCTTTTTGTTTTTCTTCAAGAGTCATAGATTATTGACCAGCCACATTCTAGCAAAAAAGACACAAAATTGAGGACGAGCCAGAGGCAGTCAGTGTCCACTCCACATCTGCTGACTGCCTCTGCAAGTAGCCACAGGACACTTGAGGACTTGCCCAGCGTAACTGGTGTCCAATGGCTGTGAAATAAATTAAACTGAAGACAAACAGGAGACATGTGAGTGAGCTCCAGCTAAAAAGTAACAGGCAATGGGTGCCCCAGCAGCCCAGGGAGCAGCTGACCAGGAATCTGGTATTTTGTTGATGGCAGCTCTGCTCCCATAGGCACCTTTGGGTGGACAAACAGGCTCAGTAATTGGAGACGTGCATCTGGCCTTGGTTCTAATGTGCCCAGGTGTGAAGGTCTTAGCTCATCCAGGACCAGTCACAGACAGCGTGTGCATCTGAACATCCAGAGAGGCTGCCCATAAGCACAGCTTGAGTGTAGTTGCTGCATCAGAATGCGTCCATGCATCTGTCTCCTTTTTAAAGATTTAATTTATCATTTTATTTTATGCATATGTGTAGAGGCCTGAGTGTTTGTACACCGTATATGTGGAGATGCCTTCAGAGACCAGAAGAAAGCACCGATCTCCTGGAGTTGGAGTTATTGGTGGTCATGAGGCACTTGGTGTGACTGCTGGAAACTGATCCCAAACCTTCTGCAAGAGCAACATGTACTCTTCTCTTGACAGGGAGATGTCACCCCAGCCATCGATGTATGATGTATTTTATTCTCCACTGGTCAGAGGCTCCATAGCTCACCACTTGTTTTACTTTGAAATAACTCAAGAGTTGTAGGAGGTGCTGTCCAGTGCTGACAGCAGGATGTGGTACATCTCCAGTATCTCCAGTCTCTGTGTGGGGTCCATTCCCTCACACACAAGCTCAGCAGTAACATGCAGAACTCTGCGCCACCAGGAACTCCTTCAGAGTCACCCATGCTAATCCCGATCCCCACCCCTGCACGGTCTCTAACCCTAGGCCCCAGGAAAGGCTTATCTTTTTTTCTATCCGTAAACATTGTCATCTTAATAATACTTAATGAATAGAATCCTAGCCTGTATGTTTGTGATGGGCAGTGCCAGTTGTCAACTTGAATTTAGAATCTGGGCACATCTGTGAGTAGATTATTGAGATAGGTT
Organism: Peromyscus maniculatus bairdii; assembly: GCF_049852395.1. Lineage (NCBI taxonomy): Eukaryota > Metazoa > Chordata > Mammalia > Rodentia > Cricetidae > Peromyscus > Peromyscus maniculatus. The sequence goes on along the minus strand of NC_134873.1, from coordinate 33,898,317 downwards.
AACTGAGAAGGGAACACTCAGCCTGAATGTGAACACTCCCACTCCATGGGCCAGGAACTCAGAATGAATATAATGAGCAAGCAAGTTAAGCACCAGCATGCATGTCTCTCTGCTTCCTGACTACACATGCCATGTGACCAGCTACATTGTGTTGCTGCTACTATGTGGCCATGATTCACTGAACCATGTGAGTGAAAACAAACACTTCCTGACTCCAACCAGGTACTTGGTCACCACAACAGAAGTAACGGGTGCAGTGACTGAGGGTTTGTTAACGGCATCCACAGAACCCTTGAGATCCACCAAAGTCAGTCCATGTGTGTAACTCTCTTGTTATCGATGTGTACGTATACCCATTGTGTAGTGTGGTGCTGTGGAACAATCCTCTTCTACACTATGAATATGTATTATTCTCATTTGCTAGGGAAAAAAAGCTGATTTGCCAATAGCTGGGCAAGGAAAAGATTGAGTGCGAGAGCCAGACTAGGAGAATTCTGGGAAGAGGAAGAGTGGAGTCAGGAGTTCCCAGCAAACTCAGAGAAGCAAGATGAGAATGCTGTACTGAGAAAAGGTACCACGCCACATAGCTAAACAGATAATAATTATGGGTTATTGAAGTGTCAACTAGTTAGTAAGTCTGAGCTATCAACCAAGCATTTATAACTCATATCCCTGCCTCCAGAGTGTTGAAATCACGGGTCAGCTGCCATTTGTGTCAGCCTTTACGTTGGCCCGGGGATCTGCATTCTGATACCCTCTATCATCTCCCCAGCCTGTTCTTAGAACCCCTCAGTAGTCATTTGAACTTACACTCTCACTGGGGTGCTTTCTGATGAAATCTCCCCAGGTGGCTTTATGCTTTCTCCCAGCCCGCATGCTGTCAGCTCTGGGTTTCTCCCTCCATTCTGTCCTATCATCCTGAGTAATGGTTTCTTAAGCAAAACAGCAAGACTGTCTCCAGCCTCAGCTCTCATTTCAGGAAGGCAGAAGATGAAAGTGGATTTTCTTTTTATTTTTAAAGAGGTGGCACTCATTCCAGGAAAGCAAACTTTCACAGAAATCCCCAGCTGACTTATGCCTTCATCGTCTCAGTCATAATAGTGTCAGCCAGCTGCCCGGACAGATTTTATGAGTGCCGTTTTGTCTTCTTTTGTCTAACCCACGACTGCCCTGGGGGAAAAGCCATCCGTGTTAAGCAAAAGAAGGGGAGAATGATTTGAGTTAGAGACCGAGTGACATTCATTGCTACACCAGGTTAGACCTGCTTGATGTCTGTCATAGTTAATAATGACTGTCAATTTGACAGGATCTAGACTCACCCAGAAAGCAAGTCTTGGGGAATGCCCGTGAGGGAGGACTTAGATTAGGTTGACTGAGATGGAAGAACCCTCTTGACCGTGTGCAGCACCATTCCATGTTGTGGGTCCCGAACTGAACAAAAACAAGAAAGTATGATGAGTGTCGGCATGTGCTGCTCTCTACTTCCCCAAGTCACTGATGCCCTGAATTCCCCACCCCACAGATGGTGCCATCAAACTGGGCACCAAAATAATCCTTCCTTAAGCAGGTTGTTGTCATATGTCCAGCCATACAAGACAAGTAACTACAGCATCTGTGGACGACCATGACTGCAGCCCTTACAACACTAGTTGCCAATGTCTGATCCTCAATGTATATTGGGACTCTCCTTTGGGACATCAGGGCCCATGAAGCTCTATGTTTTGTTTTGTTTTTTCCCTTGGATGGACTTGTTGACATGTTTCACTTGTTCTGGGAGTTTACCCTGCTGTCTACATCACCTTTCTATGTCACCCTTCAAAACAAATGTCATAATTTACATCTGTAGCTTGATGCTACATTTTGGGTCCAGGAACCTTCCCTGTGGTTTCAATGTGGATACCATCCCCATGGGTAACTCAATGTCTCTGAGATTGCTTGGGCATGCTTACAAGCACAGTAGATGAGGAGTTCTGATTTTAATCACAGGCTCAGCACACAAGGGTCTCTCTTTTGCATACGCTGTACTGTGGAAACACCTTCTCATGGCAGCTTATGTGTGTAAAGTCAGTCTCAAATCAGACGGAGAGAGCTCACCACCAGCCTGTGCTCCACTTGGACCACTGAGTGTTCCATGGTTGTGGCCAATAACCTATCTGCATTAAAAATGCCTCCTTTTGTCAGTGTGTGGCTTTTGTGAGCTTTTTTTTTAATAGGAGGGAGGAAAAGTTTCTCAACTTAGCATAGCGAAGCCCATTTTCTAAAGGGCCTATAAATAATCTTGAATTCCTGGTGCTGCCTCAAAATGCGGCTCTTCTGAGCTGCAATGTCCGCTCTTTCTCTGAAACTGGAGTCGTCATTCAAAAATAGTTTCACTCAATTTAACTGCCTATTGAGCCCTCTAAATTACAGATATTAAGCCCTTGGTTTCAAAACAAACTTAATGAACAGTTCTGACAATCTATAAGCAAGGCCACTGGAAATTCATGGGCCAGATGGAATCACAGATTACACCATTTTCCTACTGGGCTGCAATTTTCGGCACCTGGATCGACATTCCAGGGATACATATTATGTCTGCTGCAGTAATTCCTGATAACCGAATTTGTGCTTTAGAAAGCTCAGTGCCAGCAGAGAAATGCCTTTTAACTCCACTGGCAATGCCTTGAAATGTCAGGGCAGAACTCAACCTGACCATGGTGGTGACAAGGTACTCTCTTCTCACGAGCTTAATTAGATGTGTTTCGATGTGTGTGTGTCACTGAGGACTTTCCAAGAGGAAATTCTTTGAGAGAAGCAGCAGAAATAGGTCATTAGGTAGGGGCAGCCACCCTAATGGCATGGAAAGTTCTGGATCTTTCAGAGGTATGAGATAAGGAAGAGGAGGTTGTGTCAAATGATAAGGAAAAAAGGAGAGAGTGTTAAGGTCTCCATTATTCCTAGGAGTTAATCTGTAACTCACTTTAAATATTCCACTATCTGCTTTATGGATGAGGGATGCTGGATGACATCCTTACCACAGCCTTCAGTGTGGTGGCAACAGAAAGCAAGACACAGGGAATTGAGGAGTAGGGGGAGGGGAATTGGTTCCCTCATTCAATATACCCCACCAGACCCAAACCCTGGCCAGGAGTGCATCTCCATGGCTGTTTTCACCACAGGCTTGCTCTCTTTCTTCCCCCACATTTGTATTTGTTGTGTCATTATGTACATACTTTCCCCATCTGTCTTCCTGAGAGCAGAGGAAAAGGTTACTCTACTTGTAGAAGTTCAGCAGATTCGCCTCCATGTCCCTTGTGCCCCAAACAAACAAACAAACAAAAAAAAAAACCTTGAAATGTTTTGGTTGACAGACTACACACTCCAATTTCCCTGGGCAAATTGAGTGATTTCCTCCTATGATAATCAGAAAGCAACTGACAGGTGGGTTTTTATTTAAAGGCAAGGAGTCACCAGGCAAGAAGGCAAAACTCAGCTTCAGGTACTGAGATATGGGAAAGACAAGACTCGCCTGGGTTGTCAGCAGGACTGAGCCTTTGTGAACTTGCAGATGCTGTCTCAGCCTCTTGCTTTTTGCTCCCTCATCACAGATATCAGGAAGGCTTACTACAAAGGGACCCAGAGGGGCTTTCTTCTGGAGTTCCAGGGACAAAACCACCTTTGATGTGAAGCAAAGAAAATCCCATCAGCTTTACACATCCTGCCCAGAACTCTAGGAAATACTGCGGCCAAATGGCTATGTGTTAGAGGATAGGAGGTCCCTGGGGAGTTCATAGTCTAGCTACTTGGCTTTGCAGACATGCAGGGAAACTCCAGATAGGCAAAATAAGTCACCTCTGGGATGCTGCTTGTCACCACAGGTTAGTGTCATGTTGTGTGGCCCCAGCTCTTAGCAACCCTAAAACACTGAGCACTTACTAATAGATGACTCATGGGGGTTTGCTTTTATATTTCAAGGGTCTGGTGGGAATCAGATGATTATATCCAGTAAGCCCCCAAATAGCGAAAAAGAAAACCAATCTGTTTTGCAAGGAGAAGGTATTTCTTTACTTTGAGCTGAAATCTGGTGACATAATATATTGTTAATTCATTACTGGATGAGGGTCTGGTAGGTACGGATATATAATTCTCACCATCATCAGGCTAAGTTGCCTCAGTATCTGTGGGAGACTTGTTCTGGGACCTCTATGGAACCCCAAATCTGTAGGTGCTCATGTACGCAAGAAGATTCAGTATGTGCACGGAAGCTGTATGCATCCTTTCATGTATGGTTCACAATCTCTACATGACTTCCAATACCTAATATGCTGTGAATCCTATGGAAAAGTCCTGCTGCTGGGCTGTTTACGGATCAAGGGGGAAAAAAAAAAACTATACTTATTCAATATATAACCTTTCTTCTTCTCCTCCTCCTCCTCCTCCTCCTCCTTCTCCTTCATCCTTGTCCTCTTTTTCTTATCTCCTTTATCACAGCTGGTTGAATCCTTGGGCACAGAACTAAAGGTCACAGTGACCAATTGCACACATAGACTCTTGTCATCTCCAGCAATAACAAACAGCAGATCACTCTTTCTTACCTCAGATTTAAACTTTGGCAACAACGGCACTGATCGTCATGCCACCTTAACCCCAGCCTCAAGCTGTTCATTGCAGCTTTTCCAGTAAGACACATCACAGAAGATGCAAGGAGGCAGGCTGCATACAGGACACTGGTCATCTAAAGGGATCTTCCCCTGCTCTCCCCTCTCCAGCTCAGGGTTGTCTTTTTTCTTTACCTTCAAGGAGGTTGTGCATAGAGAGGTTATCCCTTCGAGTCAGCTGTACCTGCAACAGAGATTCTTGTCTTAAGGAACCAGTAGATCTGCTCACAGGCTAATCAGGCAGTGGCTTCCTCAGGAGCACGGGGAGACTAGGATGCATGCTTTAGCATTCGAATGCGGCTTTAGGGGCTCATTTAAAAATATAATTCAGGCCATAGAGGAAGCCTTTAAAAATGATGGGCAGCTGTCTCTTTGCTCTCCTTGAAGTAGAGGACAAAGTGGCCTCCAAGACAAATGAAATCCACGGGATGGTTCAGCATCCTCCCTGTTCCCTGGCTCGCTGATTCATTTGAAAAGGGTGTTATTTAAAGTGAACTTTTACATCTATTTTTATTAGTTGTTATTGTAACATCACCCCAAACCAGACTCAGAAGTGTCGTTTCAGACTCTACCTTCTTTTATGAACTTTTTATTCCCTCTTTAATTCATCCATCATTTATTTAGAACCTGCTGTTCACAGATCATGCCATGAAGATTTCAGTGGCAAACATGGAAATAGTGCAGGCTAGCCCATTGGAACACACTTTGCTTTTTTAAAATCTCACAGCGCTGTCCAGGGGATTGGTCCTGGGAGATCATTTCTCATCTAAATGCTCCCGTTTTCCACTTGAGCTTATGATGGGGTGAGAAAGGACAAAGCAGCCATTGTTCTCTCTAGCTTCCCCCAGTGATCTTTTATCAGGCTCTGAATTCCAAATCGGTTTCCCTTTTTCCTGATTCTCCTATTTTTATGTCAGTAATGAGGAGTCCAAATGCCCAGCAAAGTGCTGATGGGTGCAGCGCTTGCTCTGTCTGGAGACGAGCTCGGAAGATTTATGGTTTGGGGAGGTTTTTGTGATACTCAAGTGGAGAAGCTGGCTCAGAGCACTTAGTCTGGGGAGATGAGAGGATTGCCAGGGCCTTTCTCTTACAGCAGGATTCCCGCTGACCTAAGGGAAAACATTCTGGAGGCAGTGGCTGCTGACCTGAGTGTTTGAGGGTATCACAGCACCCCTCGGACCCATTACTTCTGTCTTTGATGAGATGCTCTTTCTGAAAGACTCACAGAGAGTGACATCTTTAGGGCAATCCCCTGGACAAACCTGACTGGGCACAGTGTTTCTCAGAATCCACACATACCCTTCACACCATTAGGAACAAACAGAATATAAGAATTCATATTGAGTGTGTTTTCTCCTCCGCCTTACTGTTTTAAATCTAGGGAACCTTCCTGGATGGTGAATCAGCAAGCTGAACAGACCAGTGATTCCAATTCTTAACAAAATCCTGTTTCAAACTATGAAAGGCACTAGAAAACGGTATATCATTAATGTAAAAATATACAAATAAATTAAAACTTAGGACCAGCTTTACTATGCAACTCACTGTGAAGTGGGCACTTGTAAAGGGACAGTCCACTGTGGTTCAAGGTCGGGGGAAACAGTGAGGCCAGGGAGATGCTTCAGTCAGTAAAGTATTTGCCTCACAAGCTTGAGAATATGAGTTAGATCTCCCAGAACCTGTAAAAAAAAAAAAGCCAGAAGGAGCAGCATGCATCCTAGGGCAGGGAAGTGGAGACAACCAAACCCCGAAGCTACTTAAACCAGTGAGCTCTGGGTTCAGGATAAGATTTGGTCTCAAGAAACATGGTAGAGAACAATTGAGGTCAATTCCCAATGTCAACCTTTCCTCCATGCTCATGTGAAGGACCAAGAGTTAGAACCCAAGATGAGGAAAGGGGCCAGGCTGAGTTACAGTTCTACTGCTGTGAGGGGACATGACCACAGCAACAATTATAAAAGAAAGTGTTTGATTAGGGACTTGATCAAGACTCCTAGATGGAAACACATGTGCACAGGTGCTCACGTTCACACATACACCACACAGTAAAGTGTGGAAAGACCAATATTGATAGTCAGAGTCAGAGTCTGTAATTCCCAGTACCCCATTCTCTGACCTCTGCTAAGTTCAAACCCACTCATGGCCTGAGGTGTCGTCTCTGTTCTCAGAACAATCCACGGACCTCTCAACACTTACTTGGATCATAGGAAAAGCTGCTGTCGCTGTCTACCAAGTCCATGCGGGTCTTCAGCCCCACCCTCCCTGGAATTTGCCTCCTGCACTTTGAATGTGTACATGTGTCTCTCTGTAGACAGGGCGTGACACCTTTATATACATTCTGTGCTCTGTTGAGGAACAACAGAGTACTGAGTCTTTTCAGATGAGCATGCAGGGACTTCGTAGACAGTTGGGCGCACTGGCTGGGGAGGTTTCCTTTTGAACACACCTGAGGATAAAGCCACTGGGCATACAGTCTGTATTTCTCCTGGAAATTTTTGTTTGCATGGATCAAAGAATCTGAGAATTTAGAGATTGCATACTCTACCCTGACCTTTATGTCAATGTACACACATATATATGATCTATAGCTGATATATCATACATATTATATATACTATATATTTAATACATCATATATATTGCATATATATCATAAAAGAGTTCAAAATATGATCTGTTTTAGGTATTGTTTTTGCAGAAGAAAGAGAAGTGTGGTTGACACTGTAGCTCTAAGCTAGGACTGATGTGGAGTCCAGGGTTACCAGGGACATGAGCAGAAAGAAGGGCCGTTAGTTCTGAAACTTCAAAGGCAGGCGGCTCTCCACCACAGCACCTCCTAGACAAGAAACAAAGTTCCTCAACCTGAGCAGGGATAGAAAGGCCTATCTCTCACTACACCTGGCCCAGGCAGAGCAGTGATGCAGAATGAGGGAGCCAGAAGCCAGTCAACAATAGGACATGTTCTGCAGCCTGGCTGTGATGTCATAGAGGACTGCTCTTCTCCTCCCTCTTCCCTGAGTGGCAGACAAGGAGACCCCTGGCTCCGTGAATACACTGGATACCAGACTTCTGGGCAGAATGCAGTTCCAGGGCCTGAAGGCTAAGAACAGCACAGGACTTCAGGCTTAGCACTCCTTTCTCAAAATGCAACAGTGAGTATCAGAAAGATGCTCCGAAGGTTTTTGTTAACTGTCTTTTTAATAAACTTCTAGAACTATGTCAAAACCATGCTAAGTAGCCTACAGTAAAATAAAACCCTGCTTAGACTATGGTCTTGAGGATTTCCACATCACAATATCAAAATCAACACCCAAAAGCCCCTTTGCTACTATCTCTGGCACATCATTCCAGGATTCAAGAGTTAAAATCAACCCCTGACCCTATCACAGGTCGACCTGGGGTGCAGTCTCCAAAGGCGATTCTTTGCCAGGAGCCGACTATATACCAGGTATTAGAACAACAAAAATTTGGCCGGGCGGTGGTGGCGCACGCCTTTAATCCCAGCACTCGGGAGGCAGAGCCAGGCGGATCTCTGTGAGTTCGAGGCCAGCCTGGGCTACCAAGTGAGTCCAGAGAAACCCTGTCTCGAAAAACCCAAAAAAAAAAAAAAAAAAAAAAAATTGTAATAGGAGAAGAAACAAAATTGTTTACACGTGTTGAAGTAGCCATTCCCTATGTGTGATCCGTATTTACATGTGTCTAGACTTAATTATGACTGACATTTCCACAAAGGTATTTGACAATGACGGTCGGATCAAAGGCCCACATAGGCAGCACAGGAAGCAACTGATAGCGAGAATCCAGTAAGGCATGAAAATAAAGCATGGAGCCCGAGCACCCAGCCAGCTCTGGCCAATACTGAAACTCAGGAATTATATAACACCCTTTGTTCAGCAAAATAACTCATTGCATTTCAAGACAGACAGAACACAATCACTTCTAGCCCCAATGCTCTGAGATAGATAAGTTCTGTAAAACCATTGTGCATGTGACATTTACGATATGAAACAAGCCTTCCCTAATCCTTTAAAATGTGGAAGGATTCAGGGCTCAGGAGTTAAGACCTTTTAGTGTTCTTGCAGAGGACCCAGGTTCAGTTCCCAGCAACTCCACGGTGGCTCACAGCTTCCTCCTAATACTAAGTCCAAGTGATCTGCACTCCTCTCCTGGCCTCTGTGGGCACCAAACATGCACATGGTGTACATAAAGATACATAGGCAAAAACTCAGAACCATAAAATGAAAATAAATAAAATCTTAAAATGTGGAGACATCTTATGATTCCATTTTTGTTTCTTTTTGCATTGGTGCCCAGTGATGATCAGCAGATGGCTAGGGCACAACTTAATCCTATAACAAAATCCCAGTGTGGCCGTGGGTAGAGCTGGAGAGACTTGCCCCACAAGTGTAGATGTTTCCTAATGTGACTGAGGTTACTAGGAAAGCATGGGCAACTCTGAGAAGTGGGTACTTTGCACAGTTCTTAGCTCACACCTTTCTAGCCCCAGTTGTCTCCAAAGCAGTGTGACAAGAAGACACACCCTCCTGACTCAAGTGACCGTCACCCTGGAAGGTAAAGGTCGGGTGTTTTACTGACTGAGGATGATCAATGTGTTCTGCCAAACTTTGAGGTTATCTACTGTTTTGGTGGGAAACAAGAGATTCTGACAGTCCCTGCTTGATCAAATGTTTCCTAGGGTCTGAGGTGAGGTGTCTGAAGAATGGGCCTGGGCATCTCTAGAAATGGGGTCTCACATCTGCTCCACAGCACAGGACCAGTGTGTGGATGGGCAGCTATCGGGAGTACAGACACACAGACACACAGACACACAGACACACAGACACAATGGAGGACATCAAAGGGAACCCATCGGAAGGCAGTATGGAAGAGTGAAGGAAGACCAAACTGGACACTGTCCATCTTGACCTGAAACAGACCCAAGGGATGAAGCAAAATTTATTGAAAGCATGTGCTAGTCTTTAATGAAAATTCCACCCCAGTAAGTCAAAAATACAAGGGCTTGGAAAGAGTGTCTGTCAAATTCCACAGCAAACATTATATCACCCCAAGAAAGAAATCTTAGGAAAATCTCATGAAAGGGAGGCGGGAAGAAGAGGATGGCCATTATCTGCCAGGCTGGGAGGTCTGTGTGGTACAGTTGTGAAACCCAAGCTCACAGGGTGAGCACCTGTAAGTGTTTCTTACAGACACTGCTACACGTTCAGAGAACAGAAACAGAATTGCTTAAATAAAAATGAACGCGCCAGATAAGACCATTTCCATAAGGTGCAGGATATGGGGAACATAGAATCGTTTTCTTTCCAAAACCAGTTACAGAATTAAGTAGAAGAGTAACAAATGAGGCTTATTAGCATAGTGAAATAACTTTGAAGTAGACAGTGTCAAATACAACGATAAATATGTAAATCCCACACAGAGCCAACTATATTGCATGCAAAGACACAAAGAAAACAATTAAGAATGGTGAGTTTTATTCCAAATTAAAATATCAATGCTCCCAAATAAATAATTAAGTCTAATAAAATGTCTTTTACAAATTAGGGTGTATTTGGAAACTGTACAAATTGAATATGAATTTATACAGAAGAGTAAATGTGTGAACATTGCCAAGGACAATGTGGAACGTATGCATAACGGAGGTGGATCTGTGCTATCAAATATTAAAATATTCTAAGGAGCTCCTATTGTAACAGCAGTCTCCTCATAAGAAGACAACAGAGAAATCATAAATACATCAAGAACTGACAGGAGACACTGACAGGCTCAGTCGTTACTGCAAATAGGTCATGCACGGGAAAAGATTTTTTATTTCCAGAAGCTTCTTACAAAAATAAATACTTGTGGGAAAATGAAGTTGGCCCTTACTGTGGCCCCCCTCTCTCACAAACACACACAAATTCCTCCAAATAGAAACTTTAGGGCACTGTGAGATTAAGAAAAGCTAAAGCTACTGAGCCAAGATCAATAATAGTCAGACACTTAAAGAATATTCTGCAGAGAAGATGATCTCCACACTGATGACAGTTTTGTTTTAATGTCACTAATGTGTATAAATTCCCCAGGATCACCTAACATGCAAGGACAGCCGCGGGGGGGGGGGGGGGGACGGGACGGGACACCAGAGAGATCTGAGGAGGTGGACGAGGCAGACAGGCAGCAAACTGAAAACCTGCCTGTCAAGACCGTCAATTACCCCGAAAGTACAAATGCCCAAAGGATCGGCAACATTCATGTGTGAGGAGTCGGCATTTCCAGGCATGGAGGGGTATTCGTGTTGGAATCTTCATGTTCATGTGGATATGAAGAATGTTCGCTAATAATGAGTCAGATCTCCTGCTGCTCCTCAGGCAAACCTCCTTTATAATCCACCTGCAGAAGCCCCACACCCTCCTGGAGTCCAAGTCGCTGCCTACTCCATGGCTGCTTTTTCCAAGGAGGCTTTGCTAGGTGAAATACACACAGCATATAAGTAATCTGATTTATGTTCCCCATGTGAGCCATGGTGCAACACTAAACACACACACACACACACACACACACACACACACACACACACACACACACACACACGATAGCTCAACATAGAGAAAGCAGGGCCATCCAAGCATGGACTGAGTCACTTCACATGGGGTCTAAAAAGATTTATATTCAAACTTGAACTCCCTTCCTTGCTCATGGGTTTTTTGTGGTTCTTTTTTTTTTTTGTTGTTGTTGTTGTTTTTTACTTTTCTTCTATCTAATTGATATTTCTCTCTGTGTGTCTGTCTCTCTGTCTCTTTCTCTCTCTGTCTCTCTGTCTTTGTCTCTCTCTGTCTGTGTCTTTCTGTCTCTCTCTTTGTCTCTCTCAGTGTCTGTCTCTCCCTGTGTCTGTCTGTCTCTCTATTTCTATCTCTCTGTCTCTCTCTCTGCCTCTGATTCTCCAGTCAATCACCTTTTCTTGATTGCTCTGGCATATATCTTCAGCAGATTCTTGGGATTTTTCTGAGCATCTCTCTCTCTCTATTAGATCATTTTTCATCTATCACCCATTGCCCCTTTTGTGGATCTTGCACCCCTTTCAACCCACCTCAGCGAAGCGTGTCCTTCAGTGGCTTCCTTGCAAAGGGCCGGGGTTATTGTGGTTTGATCTTAAATGTGCTTCAAGAACTTGTGACCTAAAGACTTGGTTCTCAGCTGATGGTGCAGTTATAGGGTGGGTGGGGGATGAATGGAGGGAACTGGACACAGGGGACATGCCCATGAAGGGACCGTAGATTTCCCCAGCTCCTTCCTCTTTGCCTGTACGAGTGGCCACTATGAGGCAAGAGGTGTACATGTCGATGTCATGGTCCACAATTGCAGATAGCCCAGGATGCTCCATGTGCTCTGTCTGTGGGTGGCAGTGCCATTCCCTCTCATGACAACTTCTGCTGGGCATGCAGGCTGCCTGTTCTCTCTCTTAGGTGACTTTTTTTTCTTTTTTTCTTTTTTTTTTTTTTTTGGTTTTTCGAGACAGGGTTTCTCTGTGTAGCTTTGTGCCTTTCCTGGAACTCACTTGGTAGCCCAGGCTGGCCTCAAACTCACAGAGATCCACCTGCCTCTGCCTCCTGAGTGCTGGGATTAAAGGCGTGCGCCACCACGCCTGGCCTTAGGTGACTTTTTTTTTCTTTTTCTTTTTCTTTCTTTCTTTCTTTCTTTTTTTTTTTTTTTGATGTATCTTCCAATCTTCCATGATTCTGCAGATTTTTTGTATCCATTCAACAATTCCCTCCTTTGGTGTTTGCTAGCACACAAACCCCGAAGAACACTAATGCTGCACCTTCTCTGAGGTCTGATGTCACCATGGAGATGCTGAAGGGGGCTTGTACACCCTCCTCTGCAGATGGAGACCCTGAGGTCAGAGAGGACACATGTGATTCGTGTAAGTCATTCAGTTAGCACTTACTATTTATTGCGCATTATTAGCAACCAGCAGGATGACAACATTTCAAGGAAGTTGCAAGATTAGCAGATGTCCCTGGATTTCAGTTTTAAAAAATAGCAATGACAGAGATGATCTTTCCAGTCCAGAATCAAACTTATAGTCAAAACCAGGAGTGATAAAGCTTGCTTTGCTTGGGTTTCCTAATGTGCCTTAAAGGAGGCTGGGAAGGCCTCTATTTTCTCTCATTCAGAGACTAATTATGTGTGAAGGAAGAGAAAGACCACAGAAGTTGTAGTTCGGAGGGACACGGCACCAAACAGTGTCCAGCTGGCTCTCTATGCCCCAGCGTCACCAATAACAGAACCAGGTCTTGTCTAGTGATCAAATCCATTCTTCACCATGTGTACTGAAGAAACAAAAACAAATGAAAAACACAACACACACGTCCTCTGCATTAACACTTAGGAAACAGTTCTTAATGAATCGTTCTGAAAAGCAGTCGCATCCCCTGCCAGTTGACTGGGGCAGATCCAACCAGGAGCAAGAGGCCATTTGGCCCTCCACTTTGTCAGAACCCTTAGCAATGCCCAGTCCAGTGTCCGCTCCAGAAAACAAGCCTCCTCTTCCCACGGTCTCAGAACTGGAGGGTCAACAGACGGAGCACAGTGCGCGACAAGTGTGTCGCAGACACAAGTGTGCCGCAGACAGAATCACAGATTTCAGATGGGGAGGGGAACAAAAGTTGTCTATTTTTAAAGCACAAATTCCAACTGCTCAGAATCCTGTCATGTCCAGGATTTAATTAATGGTCTCTCTGAAGGTGTTAATGAGGTATACAGAATTCTGGGTTAGCCTTGATGGGCTTCCTAATAATGTTTAGTACCTATTTCAGGAGAATTTTGGAATGTGCTAATTTTCTCAATTTCTGAAAAAGTATCTGTTTATTAAAGGAGACAATCTTCTGTTGTGGATGATTCCATAATTGTGCTTCAAACACTTACCCCTAGCAAATAACAGCATGCTGTAGTATGGGTGTCTGAGTTCATCGGTGTCTGAATTTACTTGCTGTCGTAATAAGGTGCCGCAGTGGAAGCCACACGAACCACTGGCGTGTGCCGTCCCACCACTCTGGAGGGGTTGGTTTCTCCCAGTAGCTTCAGGGCCACTGTTCCTGGCCTCCCTCATGGCAGTGGGCAGGTTGCTTCTCTTCCAGGAGAAGAACCACGCCAGGCTCTGGCTTTACTTCTTGCCTATTCCCCTGTGACCCACTCTGTGTCTTCTCTATTCACCAGCCAGACTGGGTGAAGCAAACGGCCTGCGCTCGTGTGACCTCGTCCTAGGTGATCGTGCCTGTAACACCCTGTTCCTAAGTAAGATCGTGGTCTGAGAAGCTGAGGGAAGGGCTTCAGGGTGTGAACACAGATGGGATGGGACCCAATTCACGCCATCATTTACACTAGAATTGAAGCAGTCCCTAGAGTCTGGGCCCTTTACCATCTCCGACTCTAAGTAGAATTCCCTTTCCAAATTTTAATTCCTGCTCCCTGCAGTACAGGAAACGGAAGAGGGCCCCTCTGAAGTGAACTTTCTTAGCTTGTCTTCCAAGCTTCCCAGCAAGCTACAGACTAATATGGTCACCCATTTTCCCGTCCGTTCATTTCATTAGTGCCTTGTAAGCTCATGTCACGGCTCGCCATTAACCACTCAGTTGCAAAGGTCGCTTGCAAATGTTCTCTACTAAATTTCCCGGGCCTTACAATGTGCTCAGTAAGATGTGGGATTTATAGTTCTAGACCTTAGGGGGGCGGGAAATGTTCCTGTCCTGTAGGCATGCGGCAGGCTTTTGATATTTGATGGAGGGGGGGGGCATAAGACGGGGAAGGGAGAGCAAAGGATGCCTGCACAGTTTCTGAGGCTGGTGTTAAAGAAGTTGCTGGACATATGTTCTCTGGAACATTCTGCATCTCATTTGCGAAGGTGGCTGTTGCAGATGAACAGGGATATATTTAGCAGGAGAAGCCAACTCCTGCATGAAAAGCGTCTGCTTGCAGCAAGCAGAGGGTAAGGTAATTCGGAGAGCCGCTGTACCACACCTTTGGCCTCACTCAGGGCGTGAGGCTGCTACCTGACTCTGTGATATTTCTATCTTGTGGGAAGGCTCTGTGTAAGACTGCTCACATCTCTTCTCCCAGTGAGTTCTAGGCAGTATTATCACAGACTTATGCCACTATGGCACCAGCCAATTCCAGAGGACCCTCCCTGTTCCCATGGTCATCCTCGGTTACCACAAACTGATGCATTCATGACTCTTCACCCTCTAAGTACTGTTAATTATAGTGGCATTCTCCTATATTGCTCAATGTTCTAGAAAAATTTCACAAGACTATGAGCTTGCAGGATGATGACCCTTGAGAGGATAGGGCTCTGTAAGGGCATGGGCTGTGTCTTGTTCACATTGTGACCCTCAGCAATAAAACCACATTTGACATGTAATGGGTTTAGGGGTCATTAACACCTTGTAATAAAATTGATCCTATAATAAAAAACAATGTTAAAGAAATAAATAGATGGAAGAATGCTTGGATGCAAGGATGGATGAAGGAATAAAACCATGACTCAGTTTTTCAAGAAATGTGCTTCCTAGATTTGAAGGTCTTCTAATGAAGGACACATATACCTGATATTTGTATGGAGACAGAGATTTATCATATGAGCCTCTATATAACCCCAAGAACAAGATGCTTTGGGTTTAAAAGCTTAAACCCAAAGTTGTCTTTAAAGCTGGTAGAATGGGGGAGACACTTTGATAACTACACATCTGACAGAGGACTGCTATTTAGAATATTTAAAGAAACTTGAAATTTAAGTATCAAGAAGTCAAAGTAGTCAATAAATGAGTTAGTGAAATGTCAACTGCTCAAAAGATGAAATATAAATATCCTGAAACATGAAAAATATTCAATATTACAGTCACCAGAAAACACAAAACTTCACTGAGAATTCAAATCAACCAAGTCAAAATGACTGTCACTAGGAAAATAAAACAAAAAGCAACTGCTGGGAAGGATGAGGAGAAAAGGGATCCCTTGCACACTGCTCATGGTACTGGAAACTATTCCAGCCACCAGGAAATCACTATGGAGGTTCCTCAGAAAACAAAACAAGACAGAAATCATGTAAAATACTTCTACCAGATGACCTAGCTACAGCGCTCTCGGGCGTTCATCCGAAGATCTCCAGATCTGACCACAGACATCCTTGAATGTTAACGCTTGTTGCATCACTATTCATGATGGCCAAGTTATGGAACTATAAAACAAACAAACAACAACAACAAAAGAAAAAAAGCAGAGGGATGGACCAGGGCAATGCAGTCTACATGCACAATGGAATTTTGTCCAGTCAAAGTTGAGTGAAACTGTTTTAGGGAAACTAAGGGGGCTAAGAGAAGGAGAAAGGAGGGAGACAAGAGAGGGCTGGGCCAGAAGGGAGTGTGTTCAATGTACACTGTACACTGTAATGAAAGTATCTTTTTGAAAACCAGTACTGTGTGTAAGGAGTATCCGCCGATAAGATGTTAATAGTCTTTACATCTCTGGTCTTTTATTTTGGCACCAAGTGTAGCTGGAATTTCTACCAAGAGAGGTGAGGAGAGGGGTGTGAAGGGAGACTGGGAGAAGGGAAACACCAGTGAAGAAGATAGCAAGAATATGCAAGAAGGAAATCAACAGAAAGAGAGAACGACAGGGGGAGGAGGGGGAGACTCTGGGACCTTAGGACAGCGTGGTGGTCATAGCTTAGCATTAATTCTTCCGTTTATGCTATTGAGGTTTATAAGGTATCTACATAGGAGGCAGAGTGCCGACTCCCTGTTATTACAGAAAATTTTCCCACTGGCAGACAGTAGTGTCTCAGTAGATACCAAAATAAAGCAGTCCGTGTCTTGTGGCTTACTCGAGAGCAACATGTTCACAGGATTTGTGGAGTTGTGAAATTTTGATCTTAATACAAAAATATAACCTGCGCTCTCCAGAGAATAAGCGTTACTTTATCCGACAGCTGAATATTTAAGGTGGAGCTGGGAGATGTGATGGATCCTGAGCTGGTAAGTGCTGCTGCGCATTGAGATCAGCCTTAATGGTAAAGCATGGATTTTCTGAATACTCAAGTCTCCAGGGAGACTTTTTAGGGAGCTTTTCCTCACAGGGTGTGGACAAGGCTCTGTCTGAGGCCCCTGCACTGGGACAGATCCCCTCTCTTCCAGCCAGTTCACGGAATTCTCACTCCACCCTGATTATACCACAAAGAATGTTCACTTACCACGAGTATGGTAGAATTCCAAAGTTACAAAACAAACTTTAACCTGCTTTAATGCTGTAAAAGTAAATTCAGGACTTCAATGGGTTTTAAGATTTGCTTCTTTTTATTTTGTAGGTATGAATATTTTACCTGCATATGTGTCTCTGTACCTTGTGTGTACATTTGCCCATAGTGGTCAGATATGGACATAGGTCCTCTGGCAGGAGATTTACAGAGATCTTCACTTTGTGGGTGCTGGGAACCAAACTGGGGTCCTTTGGAAGAGCAGCCAGTGCTCTTAACTGCTGAATCATCTCTCCAATGTAAAATGAGAGAGAAAGAGAGAGAGAGGGGGGGGTACAAAAGTGTTGGCCACAGCACACAGAGTGATGAGATGTTGTATGCAGAAAGCCAGCAGGTGCACAGAAACTAGACACCTGAGTCCCTTGAGAGCCCATGAGGGGTTAATTCTGCACGGCTCCTATTGTCTGGGCTTTGGACAGCTCTGATTTAGACATGGATCTATTTGATTTCACCTAAGGCATTCTGAAAGAAGAGAAGCCTGTTCAGTGTAACTGCAAAGTGTTGACTGCAGTATTGTATTGTATGTATATGTATTGTATGTATATATGTTTGTATGTGTATGTGTATATATGCACATGCATGTGTGTGTCACAATTCACACAAGCACATACTGTGCCTCATTCTAAGTCCAGGGAAGAATGACTGAAGTCGTTGAGCAAATTAAATCTGAAGATGATGTTGCTTGTATTTTTATGATTCTATACTCTTTTGTCTCTGTAAAACAGCCAAAGCCATCTCTTGCTGACATTCTATAGAGTGAGCTCAATTATGCCTGTACTGGAAAGTTCCATCATTTACCTGGAACACAGTTTCAACCCCTTCCTGTTTATGTACATAATCTTGCTTGTCAGGGTCCGGGTTGTGTGAATTTCCTCCTTTTCTTTGCTCCTTCTGCATAGATATCTCCTTTATCTTATTTCCATTTTTCTCCAGTACTACCACTGCATATTTATCAGAGTCCACACTTGAGTGGGTTCGCCTTCTCAGAGGACAAAGGAAATCTTCGCTCCTCTCATGCTCTGGTTCCCCCATCCTCCTTCCACCTCAGGATTGGATGTGATTTTTGTCCTGAATATAACTTTCTCAGAGTTTCAGCCATAAGATATTTTTTTTAACTCGACATAGTTATTGTTTCATTTTTTCCCTGTCATTCTTGATATGAAGTCCTTTCATTGGTGATAAAATTTCTCTCTTGCTGAGATGCATTCTCTTGGGCTTCCTTAATAAAATGATAACCATTATCAATTTTTGAACTGAAAATCCCATTGGGTGTTTGAGTTGTTAAAAATAAGGTTCAACTGAAGTAGCTCTTCCTATTTTCCCATTTTGCTCTGCTCTTAGTAGTTTTTGTTTATATGATTTCACCACTTAGGCATTTTTATCTCATCCCATTTTAAAGACACATTCTCTAGTCTTTATGTGTGGCTGGTAGACAACTATCAGTCTAAGCTGCTGTTCCGAGGAGCTGAATTGTCCGTTTTCCTCATTGTTTTGAGAATGATGAGTAAGCTCTTCGCTTTAATCTTTTGCATGTGCTTAGCACATACATCTTATAGAAGTTCTCTTTCTTCCAGTTCTCCCTAGCGGGTGCTACATTTCTGCCTTCGGAGCATTGCAGAGACTTGAGTCTGAAAACTACATTCCATCCTTATCAATGGTGACCTTGCCCCTCCCCACTCATTCTATTATCAGCTTTTCTGGGATGTGCCAATACAGCCGTCCATGGAGAATGCTTTTATCTCTGTTTTCTCCTTATGTCACACTCTGCTAAACTTGACACAATGCCTGCATATCTGCCTTCACACTAGTTAGCTCCCTTTCTGTGCCCAATCATCAAACCCTTTCCTCCAGCCTGCATTTCACTTACTGGTCTCTGTGCTCTTTCTGTGTGGTAAATTCCAGCACAGCTTTGTTATTCCCCTTGATGCCTTAGCTTTGTGAATTATGTTAGGCTGGTATTCACTTTTGTCTCTGAGCAGGGCACACACTTGAGGAAGGGGTTCGCTTTGAGTCAGTTTGATGGCTATATGTTATTTGTTATGTTGATCATTTTTTCAAGCCCAGGCTGGCACTGAACTTGCTGAACAGTTAAAGATGACCTTGAACTCCTGATCTTTCAGTCCGGATATCCTGAGTGCTGGGATTACAGGCAGGTACCAACATGCTTGGTTTTATGAACTGCTCGGGAATGAACTCAGTTCCTATCTTGATGTTTTAGAATTAAGACTCCCAGATTGCTCACAAGTACCATGAATTCAAAATCTATGTATCTGGCCAGTGTGTGCACATTCTGATAGGATCTCTCACCTACTTCCAGAGGGGAGGTGGATCATTGTCTAGTCAGTTACCTCTGTAAACTGCAATTGCTTTTACCTTTTCTTATTTCAGGGTATAGATTACTGCTGATTCTCATGAAGGACTTCCTCAGAACCATCAGCTACCCTGGCCTATGGCCTCAGTCCATCTGGTGTGTGGATGGCATCTAACACCATGTATTAACACTATTAGAATCAATGTCAATAGATTTTTGATATTGAACCTGAAAATGTTTGTAGTTACTTGCAAACTCACATATATAGTCAAATATTATGGAGTGAATGCTTAAGGAATTTGCAAGAGTAGAGTTTCATTCTATTCTGGGCCTTACTGTTAGAAAACATGTGGACTCACACTGCACCCCTACACCACTGTTATAGGGATCCCACTGGAGATGACCACTCAGACACAGTTTATAGCCAACTGAAAGTCTTAATTCTAGCCTGCTACGACTACATTAAGCTATTCAGGACCTAACTGTAGGACTGAACTTTTAGACCAAGATATACATTTAAAGGCAA
This sequence comes from Peromyscus maniculatus bairdii, assembly GCF_049852395.1. Lineage (NCBI taxonomy): Eukaryota > Metazoa > Chordata > Mammalia > Rodentia > Cricetidae > Peromyscus > Peromyscus maniculatus. The sequence continues at coordinate 33,878,536 of NC_134873.1, read as the reverse complement.
AACCCACATGGCATCTCAGCAGCTACATGGGGAGGTTTGCACAAGCAAGCAGTTTAACAGAAGCTAATACAAGCAGTTAGCTGAATGAGGTGAGGGATGTTCTTTATAAGCAGGCATTTTAACAGAAGCTAAGATAAATTAACTGGGGCATCTTGGCCTCTGATCCTAGAATAGAGTTGGGTAATTTTCCTTGGGATGCTCCATCAAGGAGATAAAATTCTAGTTAAATCTGAACTGGCCTCAGCAAAGATACAAAATGAAGGAAACCTTCAGTGTCTTGCCTTGTTACACTACTTTCTCAAATGAGAAATTTCTTCCCTATGAGCTGTTCCTTATTTGTTGTAAGTATGAACTATTGGTGGGGTTGACCTAGTGTGCCTCTGAATCTCTTGCAGTTCATCTTATGTAGGGCCTGGTTGACCACTCAGTAGTCCCAAGCTTTATGTAGCCCTCACTTTGCATTGAGATCCTCTAAGAATCAGAATCCAGGTTCTGTAGTAAGCAGAACTAAGTTTGGTGGCTAAATGACACAGAGGATTATTTCTCTCTCCTGTGTGAGACAAGCTTGGGCTGCAGCAGCTGCTCAACACAGTCACTCAGAGATTCCTCCCATCTTTGTGTTCTCATGCTAAGATATTGGTTCTAGAGAGATGGACAGACACCTGGCTCTGTAGCCACAAGGCCTGTCCAGAGCTCTCTTCTCATGGAACAAGAACACTATCCAGGGTTCTCACCCTGCCTCCATGGCTTTTCTCACAGCTCATCATAGGGAAGGCATGTGTAAGGACCTCCGAACTTGTAAGTATCAGCACTTCCTCAGGGGCATGTTTATGTTCTCCCCTTCCCCAACCCCCAAATTCTTGTGACAAAGGGACCACATGTTCTTGCCCAGCATATTCTCCCTTCCTCAGCCCTCCAAAAACTGGCTAGTCTCCAGGAAAGCTCCTTGATACCCTTCACCCAGGTCAACTGAGCTTGGTTGGTTCTGGGATCTCCGGCTCAGTCAGAACTGACCACATGAGTTATGCTTGCATCAGATGCATTATGCATTTGTAGGGAAACCAAGTTGATTCTGAACTCTTTGACAAGCAAAGACTATGATAGACAGGTGACAAACTCTGGGAATTGGTGAACCGGTGACTACTAAATGAACATCAGACTCTGGAAGTAGGGATGTGCTAGTCTTCAGATCGCCTCCCAGGAGCATACATCAATACTTTCTTACCCCAGTCTTTAGGTGCAAACTCTACCAGATCATAGATCTTTCTTCTGACTGACACTTCAATGTAAAATTCTTTTCTATTAAAAAAATCTCTGTGAAGGTAAAACATAGTTATTCCATGCCGGGTAGTGGTGGTGCACGCCTTTAATCCCAGCACTTGGGAGGTAGAGGCAGGCGGATCTCTGTGAGTTTGAGGCCAGCCTGGGCTACAGAGTAAGTTCCAGGAAAGGCGCAAAGCTACACAGAGAAACCCTGTCTCAACAAAACAAAAACAAACAGACAAAAAACAGTTATTCCTGTACAAGTCTTATCATACCTAACATAATTCTTAAGAAAATGATCTTAGCCAATCACCCCTAGAATTTTCCATCAGTGTGACTCTGTCTTGCTTCGGGAGTGAGGAGTCTTGACTCTTTAATTTTTTTTTTAATGATTCTGTGTATATATACATGTCTGCGTGGATACATACAACATGTGCACAGTTAACTGAAGAGTCTGGAGGGCATTGGATCCCAGGGGTTCAAGTAACTGTGAATTCTGCCTTATGCAGGTGTTAGGACCAAACTCAAGTCCTGTGTAAGAGCGGTGCATGCTCTTAAATGCTTAACCATCTCTGTGGTGCTGAGTCTTGACTCTCAGTCTCATCCGTGTCAATTCTTAAACACATGGTCTGATGTTCACACCTCCATGCATGACAGGTGTGTCTCTTCCAGCAGCTCTCTGAAAGCCGAGAGAGAGCAAGCAGCTTCCCTTCTTGTGTTCCTCTAGCCCTGCATGTTCTTGACACACATGAGCTGAATGAATGTTTAGGAGCAAGGGAGTAGGTAAGATCTCTTTGTTTAGGAAGTATGTATGCCTATGTATGTACATGCCCGGGAGTTATAGGGACATGTGTGTTCTATGTTCAGGAGTGTGTGCTCATGCACATGTGTCCGTGCATGTAGAGGCCAGAGATCCACTAGATTTCTTTAGCTGCTGTCTTGGTTAGGGTCACTATTGCTGCAATGAAACACTATGGCCAAAGCAAGGAGCAAAGGGTTTATTGGGCTCACACTTCCACATCACTGTTCATTGTCTAAGGATGTCAGGACAGGAACTCACACAGGGCAGGACCTGGAGGCATGAGCTGATGCAGAGGCCATAGAGGGGAGCTGCTTACTGGCTTGCTCCTTATGACTTGTTCAGCCTGCTTTCTTATAGAACCCAGGACCACCAGCCAGGGACCATGGGCTGGGCCCTTCCCATCAATCACTGATTAAGAAAATGCCCTCTAGCTGGGTCTTATAGAGGCATTTTCTCAATTGAGGTTTCGTCCTTTCAGATGACTCTAGCTTTTGTCAAGTTGACATAGAACTAGCCAGGACACCTGCCCTCTATGGTTTTGTTTTTGTTTTTGTTTTTGTTTTTGTTTTTTGTTTTTTGTTTTTGTTTTTTTTTTTGAGACAGGGTCTTTCAGTGACCCAAGATTGGTAAATTATGCTTGGCTAGCTGGCCTATAAGCCCCACGGATCCATCTGTCCATGCCTTCCTAGCACTGGGATAGCAAACACAATAGGTTCCAGAGATCAAATTCATGTCATCAATGCTTATATAGAGGAAGAATTTTAATGACTGATCTGTCTCCTCAGCCAAGGACTCTTAGAGTTCAGTCCTGTATTTACACTTAACACCAATACTTACAAGTGTTGGAGAAGACACTATTTTGGCAGGAAAAGAAAACATTGAGAAAGTGTGTGTTCAGGGATTAAAACTAAAATCGTGTTAAATAGTTTTGCGATGGTGTCTCAGGAGGCCAGAGGGCAGGAGAGCTCGGTATATTCAGAACACTAGTGGTGGACTGTGCCCTACTTCCTAGCCCAGGTAAGTCCTCAATAATAGTTCTGTTCTCCTCTCTGGTTCTTCGTTAATCTGTTGAAAAAGAAGATGGGAACAAGACCAGTTGCCCGTAGTGTGACATGTGGCACCCAGCTACTTAACCATTTCCTTCCACCCATGCTAAGTTCAGGATGTGATGGGTTAATTATTCCATACAGCAAAGATGGCTGGAGCTTGGGAATGGATCTTCTCTCTTGCTTATATGTGTCAGCCTTTATTTAAATAAATGACATACGTTGCTCTTCTATTGAATGATGAAGACTTGGAGGACTAGAAGTGTGAACCCTGAAAGCTTGCAACCTCTGCCATGAGTCTAGCTCTGACTCGTCAGTTGAATGTGGCTTTTAGGTGGACCTTGAGACACTGACAGCAAAGAGGAGATTTTGAGATGAGCTTTATCCCTATATCCAAAGAGTCTGAAATGTTCTGGTGGAAGATCCACCTCAACTCCCCTCCCCCATCTCTTTCCCCAAACCCGCCCCTTCAAAGCCTGCCAAGCACAGCTCCTCCTCCAGAGAGGCTCAAGACCACTCCCACAGGGGATATAAGCTGCATCCCGGAAAACAGATGCGTGGTTCTTCTGGTCTCTCTTCCCCGTCTCCTCTCTGCAGGGCCTGGGATCACCAGGAACGCTTTACCCATTAAACCGGGCCTTTTCCTAATTTGGTCTGATTTGGATTGCCATGAAGTGGAGAGGCTTATTGGGATGAAAACAACAACAACATTGCATTTTGTACATGTGACACCTAATGTTGAACAAAGTAGATAAATTATGAGTGGATCCCATGGGCAAATACTTGGTCTTTTTATTTATTTATTTTTCCTTGTCCTATGTATGGAATGGTTAAAAGTGGTCTATTCTGAGTTTACAGATGTGTAAAAGTTCATAAATAATTCACACAATAGGACAATTGAGAATAATTTGGAGTCTATTACATCAAGCACTATTGTTTGTTATAAATATCTACATGACATTGAAACTCTATTTTTTTCCTACGACCAAACATTGGAATTATTATTTGGTAATTAAGTCAGGGCCTCACTGAAGTTTGCTCAGACAATACTTGTAAAATAAGAATTTCATGAAAACCAATATTCTCAATGGCAGCTGGGAATTTCTTGCCTCACACTGCAGTTGCTTCAGGGAAGACCAGGAGGAATTCAGCACTAAGATTTGAACACCTGCTGTACTCACTGGAGCCCATCAATGTTCTCTCATTTCCATGGACTTACCCTTTCCTTGTTTCTCACTGTGTGACAGCCTCTGTTGGAAGATTCTGCACTGCATCCATGATGACAGCAATGTGCCACTGACTGTTCTTATTGCAATGACCAAATACCTAACAAGAAATTCTTTCTGCAGCAGAGAAGAGTTCATCTTGGCTCATAGTTCGGGGCTAGAGTCTGCCATGCCAGGGAATGCCTGGCAACAGGAGGAGCTCATGGCTCTCGTGGTGGAATCTGGCTCACACCTAGGAAGCAGAGAGAGAGAAATGCTGGTACTCTCCTAGCTTCCTCCTTCTTATTTATTCCAGAACCCTAGTCTCTGAGGTGGTTCCGCCCACATTTATCAGGAGTCTTCCCTTTTCACTTAAACCTCTGATACACTGGCCCAGAGACAAATCTCTTAAGATGCCAAGGCCAACTGAGGATGAAGATCAATCATAACAACATTGTTTGTTTATTTGTCTTTTTCTCTTTCCTTCCTTGAGCTCCTCAGGTGGAAGAACGTGTCAATTTCCACATCCTTAATTTCCATTTCTGGTCTAGTGCACCTTTCATTGGCTTTCAGAAAATTACTTTAGTTAAAAGCGCTGGGGACCTTCAGGTATGAGCAGACATTAGGAAAGGAATTTCAGGCTATGACAAGCTAAACTAAATGGGTACAATGAAACAAGTTAAGTTTAGAAGGAGGGTGGAAAGCTCTATCTAATATTTGTTATCCAGCATCTATATTTTAATGTAATATTTCCCCAGAGTCATTGCTCATCAGTGCTGAGAAAGCAGAGTTGGTGTTGGTCACAGTCTTTGAAAAACACCAGTGTTTCCCAAGCTCACTCTACTTGGCACATGGAACAGGCAACAGGAGTCCCCAATACTTGTCTTTAACTCTCTAACCATAATAGACCAGAGGTGAGGGATGCTGCATTAGGATTATTAAGTCAAGTAGCCAAGTATGAACTCTTCATGAAAACATGCAAGACATTATGATCATTGCTACATGCCCAGGCCTCTGTAAATAACCAGAGACCATTCTGATAATGATAAGAGACCATGATTTTGATCAATCATATGTTATCCCATATTTTGCACAGTCCTGCAAACCATAAGACCTCAGAGTTGACAAATATCTGGTTAATGAACATCTAAAGTACAGGTGGTTGTGAACTTCCTGATATGGGTGCCAGGAACAGAATTTGTTCCTCCAGAAGAGGAACAATCACTGTTCAACATTGAGCCATCTGTCTCACCCTACACACACACACACACACACACACACACACACACACACACACGTTTTATTGAACCACATGGTCATGATTCACAGGCAGTTCTTTTTTTTTTTTAAGACAGGGTCTCTACATAGCCCTCGCTGTCCTAGAATTCACTATGTAGACCAGGCTAACCTCAGACTCACAGACATCAGCCAACCTCTGCTTCTGAGTGGTTATACACACAATTCTTAACACCAACCTTGATCCCTTTGCTCAAGACCTGCTCATTGCTGTCTTTTCTTTTTTCTTCCTGTTTTTTTTTTTTCTGGATGTTTGAGGAATTAAACACATTAAGCTATAGCAAAAAGCAAAACTTAAGATTGTTTGTTGTAATTCTTGTTAAACAGATCCTCTTCCAGCAAACATATTCAAGATGTTACTTAGTCACTCATACAATAATATGTGCCGGCTTTAGTAACTTCATGGTACCATCCAGAGGTTAAACTTACGGGTTAAATTCCTGTTAGATATTGGAAGAGCTTGTGCTCCATGATAGCTAAGTCCTAATAAAGGCGTTTGAGGAAGAATTTGAATGTTCTCTCAAACCCAGACCTGACTTTAAGCCTAACACCTTGTGACTCATGTAAGAATTGAGTTGGCTATATGAAACTTATTTTGTATTTTACAGCTACACCAAACACTTGAATTTTTGTCAAAGTAAACTCTGGGCTCGGCTTTCCCAAGATTGTCATTTGTGTGTAGATAGCTGTCTCTGTTGTAACCACCTTGAGGTTGTGATCCTTGAAGTATGTGAAGCTGGAATAGCTCACTGGGTGTCAGCTCATGCCTTAAACTTCTCAAAAGTAGGGTGTGGCTATTTATCCATCATGTGCAGCTTTCCGTTGACCTGACTGATGCTGTTGGGTGACAAAAACGCCAAGCAAAGACAGAAGCTCAGCTCCATCTCCCACACATATCACTGCTGGATGGCATGGAAATGAATATTTGTCTAACCAAGAGATCTAATGCACTGAATGTGTGTAGACATCTTCAGGGAGGGTTGGAGAGATGACTCAAGGGTTAAGGGCTCTTACGGCTCTTCAGAGGACCAGAGCCCACGTGAGCAGTTCAGAACTACCTATGAGTCCAGCTCTAGGGGATTCAGTCTTCTGATTTCTGCCGGCACTGCACTCATGCGCACACACCCACACACGGAGGTCCCCAGGGGAGAGGTCCAAACAGTAGCCGTGTTATGTGCGCCTCCCTCTGACTCAGTGACATCTGTGAGGGACGAGTGCACCAGTGTCTCTTCTCCTTTGTGGGACCGAGTAATAAACCCCAGTCACAGACGCCGCGGCGCTTACAGGGCCGGTGGGATCACTAGAGGAAACAAGGCTGAGGAGATCGTCTATGAATTCCGTAACAGGAGACAGACAGAAAGACAGCTGAGCACGTGCCGGTCTTTCTGTCCGCCGGATCCTCCTGGAAATCACGCACGTGGTCGTACAGCTCGTCTCTGTTTGGGAGTTACGCTTTCTAGCCTGACCATGACAGTGAAAGCATGGGAAGAAGACATGTCCAGGACTGTCTGCGGATCCTATTGAAAGTGTAGATCAGAGACCCTCGCCTCAGCGTGAAAACAGGAGAACACAGGGAAAGAGGCAGCAAGGCCACACAAGTCAGGAGTGGAGATGCAGGAGCCGGAGAGGAGGCTCAGTGCTGAGCAGCACTGGCTGCTCTTCCACAGGACCAAGTTTGGTTCCGGGCAGCCGCGTTAGACAGCTCGGAGCCAACCACCTGTAACTCCAATGTCCTCCTCTGCATCTCTCTCTCTCTCTCTCTCTCTCTCTCTCTCTCTCTCTCTCTCTCTCTCTCTCTCTCACACACACACACACACACACACTCACACACTCACACACACACTCACACACACACTCACTCATTCACTCACATACACATATACTCACACATATACACACGCACACTCACACACTCACACACACAAATAAATCTTCAAAAAAAACCCAAGAAGCTATGGAGCACTAACCATTGGTCACTGTGGACAACAGGAATATGAGAAGATTCATAGATGACCATGACTTTAGCCCAGGTGACAGGATGGCTGTCTTAGTCAGTAGAGAGAGGAGAGTGCTTTCAAGCCTGGGAAAATGGTGAGGCATCGGGACGTCCATGTGAACATGCGTGGACATTGCAAGAAGAGAGCTCAGGAGAGAGGCTGACGGTGAGGAAACAACTTGAGGACTTAACAGTATGATTATTTTTAAGTAATAAAAAAAATAAAACCCAAGTCTCAACAACCCGCTGACAATGAGAGCACCTCAAATGGGACTGTGTTCTCCTTCTGCCTGTTTTTGCTTTGGGGACCAAGCTTTGTAGTGTAACTCCAGAGTTGTAAATTCTGACTTCACTAAAAAGGGCTGCCTTTTTTTTTAAAGATTTATTTATTTTATGTATATGAGTGCTCTATCGGTATATATACCTGCATGCCAGAAGAGGGCATCAGATCCTTCTAGAGATGACTGTGAGCCCACCATGTGGGTGCTGGGAACTGAACTCAGGACCTCTGGAAGAGCAGCCAGTGCTCTTAACGGCTGAGCCATCTCTCCAGTCCAAAAAAGGGGTGCTTTTATTGTATAGAACATGACTGAGGAATTCACCTTTGTAAAGCCCACACCCTAGAGAGCTTTTGAGGAGGAAAAGTCGGGAGAAATGGGAGACTTATGCATGCACTGGTGAGGGCCATAAGGTAGGTGGACAACTGGTGATGGATCCAGGGCCCGTGTGGGCAGGGCTGTGACAAGTATGAGGTGTCTCAGCTTCAGACTGAGCATCACGGCCGCAGAGCTGCATTTGGCAGTCCTGGGCATCGCTGCTCACTTTGAACTGAGCTTTCAGTGGGTGACGTGGGTATCCGTTCTTGGAAGTACCTGAGCACTATCTGTGAGTGATACTCTCTGGGTACAAGGGACCAAATCTGGCCACGGATGAATGTCTGGTTTGAGTACCAGGCAAAAAAGAAATGTTTGCCTCATTTATAAGCTGGGACAAGGTGTGGACCAAGTGTCTGATCCAGGGAATGCTGTCTTCACGCCTAGCCTGGTGCTCAGGGGGCAGTGTGTGAATGACAATGCTGTCTGCAGCTCCCGAGGGAGGAAGCAGGAGGCAGGAGGCCATGCCTGGGAGTGCCTTCCAGTGTGGACCTTGTCACACAGAAGTTAGGTTGCTGGTTATCATGGGGCATTAGAGAGAGGTGGGTAGGTTGGGTCCAGAAGTGTTTGAAAGGGGAAATAGCAATAAAGCACGGAGGAGTTTAGATCAAGGAACAGAAGCAGAAAAATTACTTAGTGGCTGGAGACAGTACCCAGTGACTGGAGGAAGTACTCATTGAGAGTACTCAGTGATTCCAGTCGCCACTCTGTGACTGACTTCATGAGGCCTGCTAAGAACAAGGGAAGGGAGAGTGAAGTCATGGATGGCTTTGAGCTGAGAACTTTGGGAAATAGTTGAATCAATAACAAAATGCTCAGAGGAACATGGCTTTTCATGGTCAAATGCCTACAAAGATGTGCAACAGTCTTTAAAAAGCATCAAACCTGAATTCCAATCAGTTCTTTGCCGTGACTTACACTGACATATTATCTAATAGTAATTAAGCATTCTGAGTATTTTAAAAAGTCGATCTAAACAATCTCCTTACCACAAGGCCCAAAGAGAGCTGCTCCATTACATCCAGCTTTCCGTGGCATACGATGCAGAGCATCACGGTCCCTGAGAATCAGTGCGAAGGGCTTTAATCAAAAGTGCTGCTTTTACTTATGTTTAGAATGGCTAGGGGGTCGATAGCACCCATGGAGGACAGAATTTCCATTTTATTTTTGTTCTTTCCTGTCATTTCATGACAGCAAGGGGCGGGCTGCAGACAGAGGTGTCCTCATAGCCAAGGTAGCAGGAAGGAAGGGAGGTGCACCCCCAACAAATCATTGCGTGGACTCAACTTTGGAGGACTCCAGCTCTCCTGTGTCCCTGATCTAGGGCCAGTGGGCATGGCGGTCTTATCCTCTAGACTCTCTTAGAAAATCAATCGGCCTTTGAGCTTCTTCAACACAAATGACAAATGCTGTCCCTCTATCTGATTGAACTCCTGGAGCTTAGACCTGAGCTACCTGGAGAGTTGCACAAAGCTTCATTTGTGATAAAGATCAAAATTCAGGTGCCCCTCCTGAACCTTGCAAGTCCAGGCCTGGGCTCTAAAAGCTGCCTTGATTGACAGTCTTCTTGACTGACAGCCTCCTTGCTTGACAACTTTCTTGATTGACAGTCTCCTTGATTGACAGCCTCCTTGGTTGACAGCTTCCTTGATTGACAGTCTCCTTGATTGACAGCCTCCTTGATTGACAGCCTTCTTGACTGACAGCCTCCTTGATCAATAGCCTCCAGAGAAGAGCCACAAAAATCCCAGATGCCTGCCGACCTGCTCCAAGTAGAGTCCTGCAGTCAAGCTCATCCCCACTCTGAGATACAAGGATACAAGGCAAGCATAATATTAAGAAGAAATTTAAATCTCTTGACTGAAAATATCCAGAAAGGAAAAAAAAAAAACCACTGTGCAAAAGCAATATTTTAATGCCAGGACCATTCCAAGAAGAGGCGAGTGGGCAATGGCTGGATATTTTTAACTCTGTGTAGTAGTTATTAAAAAGCACTCTGCTGGCTTGCAGTGCGGATTCTTCTCCAGTTTGGGGAAGAACTTAGGAATGATGCCAAGGAAAGACCTCAGTTCACTGGGTCAGCAGTGCTTCGCCCTGACCTTGGTGTGCGTGTGTAGGGTGGGGAAGGGGAGGCTGTGTTTGGCTGGCCCGTGGTCTAAGGCACTGAGGAATGGAGCAGACAGAGACTGCTTTGTGAATGCTTTAATTCGAGCCATATTCCTTTGGATTCCATCCATTGTGTTTTTATTTCACCAAATTGTAATTTATTACAGTGACAATATGAGTTGTCATATTTTTGCTTTTAGTCATTGCAAACAAGAAAGCTGACAGAGAGTCAGCCTTCTCCAGAGTTAGGATTTAGTCTTCGATGCCCTCATGTTTGGCTTCCTTCTGTCTTAGAGTTCCTTCAAGATGTAAAATTTTTATAGAAAAGCCATCAGAGTCTCACTCTGGGCATAGACAGGGATGTGTCCACCGAGCTTGCTCTCCTGTAGGGTGGGATAGGGTGATCAGGAGTCTCTAATCTGGTGTGCTCTGGGTTGGTGGTAGCAATGGCAGAGGTCCCACCAGACTCAACAGAAGAGTCCTCAGGCCTTGTCTCTGCTGAGGCGACATCTGAGAGGCCCCTCTCTGCAATTCACAGGCACTGGCCTAGACTTCCGTGGTTACCCTTGTTCTGCACTGACAGCTGGAACCATCCATTAAATGAGGATCTGGTTGTGTTTACTGCCGTCTCTTAGCATCCAGAGCTTGAGTTCTACATCTTTGTTTGGCCCTCATTTCTTGTGAGCTTCACCTGCTAGCTTTCTCTGCACCAGCTTTTCTCCATATATCTCTTCCCTGGTCCCCAAACTATGGCGTTGTTCATGCCTCGGGCCTTTGCACTCACTGTTTCTCATTCTTCTCTCACCAAACCTACACAATCTTCTACCCATGTGCAAATTGCTCTTTATCCTTCTAGACCCAATGCCAAACTCCCCTCCACCTCCTTTTGACACTGCAAGCCTGCTTAGCTTTGTGTACACTGTCTCTCACACTGTTAGGGAAGCTGCAGTGAGCAGTGGTTAAGAGACCCATGCCTGAGTCCTGCCTCAGCCCTGAGTTAGTCACGTGATCCTAGCAGTTCAATTATCCCTCTGGTGTCCTTAACTGTACAGGTTGAATACTCTTCATCCAAACTGCTTGGGACCATAAGTGTTTCAGATGTGGTACTGTTTATGAGTTTGGAATATTTGCATGTCTTGGGCAGGGGACCCATTGTGAATACAGTATTCATTTATGCTTCATACACATCTTATACATAGATCCTGAAGGTAATTTTATCCACGATTTTTAAAAATTTTGCCCATGGAACAGTTCCGTGGTATGAAGTGTTCTATTTGTGGTCTTGTGTTAGCACTCAAGAAGTTTTGAATTGTGGAGCATTTTGCATTTGAGGGAATAGAGAGGTCCAAACTACAGTAGTAGTCAGGGTCTATTTTCTGGGTACTCTGAGAATTGAGTGAATTATATGTGCCTTAGTACCTAGCTTGAAATAAGTTCCCAATAACCAAAACTCTAATGTCCTTGCTTTGTAACATTTTAGTATGTCCATTGACCTTTTTCACATTGGTATGTCGTCTCTCTCCCTGCTATGTGGACTTTTCCCTGGGGAAGGCAGATATACCTTACTTACCTCTCCATCTCCATCATCCAATCCACACGTCATGGGGCTGTTTATAAAGTTGGCATTTGAGTTGTAGATAAAGAATAAGATGCCTAGTTATATTTGAATTTCAGATAAATAAAGAATAATTTTTAGTATAAGTATGTTCAAATATTATGAGACATGCTTTTACTAAAATGAGTTTTTGTATATCTGAAATCCAAATTTAATTGGGTGCCTTGTATTTTTATTTGCTAAAGCTAGCAACCCTAGTTGATGTACTTCAGCAAAATTGCTTCCCACTTCAACATTTTTTTTTAAGATTAGGATTGATGATTCTCGTGATGGCTTAGAGTGTTTACTTGGGACAATAATCTGCCAGGATGCCTCTCCTGTTCCTATGAGGACATGATGCTCCCTGGCATCACTGAGTACTCACTGGAGATCTCGCCATTACAAAACCAAGACAAATGAGCAAACTAGGAAAGGAGTATGTGTCACTGTTACCATTCCCTGCCTTGGGTTAATCAGGAACCAATAAAGAGGTGGATGAGCAGAGGGCAAAGTTCTTGGAAGATTAATATCCACAAGGCACCAGCCAATTCTGGCCCATTCTCCTCCTCAAATGCAAAATGCTCCACAATTCAAAACTTCTTGAGGAGGGAATGAAAAAGGTAGACATGACAGCCCACCCATCAAGATCAAGGGTACCACCCATTGCTAGAGCTATTGGATGAGAAGTGGCCGGCATGTGGAGGCCCAGGAAGAGGGAGGAGCCAGGACCTATTCATTGGAAATCTCCTTACATATATGCAATGGGTGCCCAATAGTATTACAAAGGACAGCAACACCAAGAGAGATGCCATGTCATGCTGGCAACAGCACTAAGGGAAGTTATTTGCAGACCACTGGCCAGTGTAGAAATGATGATGGGCACTAGAGCTGAGACAGTTCTCATCCTTGTGTAGGCAGTTGCAGTAACAGGGTTGGGATGGGACAGGGAACATTATATCTGGAGCATAACATCCTATAATATCTGGAGGATGCGCTGTGAGCTACTGGGAGGCTTGAGCTGCTAAGAATAACTGGGAAGATGTTATTCAGGAGCAAAGCCAGTATCATTAACTAAGGAAAATCACAAAGTCTGCATCAGTACCATTTTGGGATGCATTTCTCATCCCTATCTGCTATAATATCAGCAACAAACAAAAATTCTTTGTCTTTGAAGAAAAACATACAGAGGAATGCTCTGGTCAAAACTTTCAAGGGGTTGAGGCTAGGGAGATATCTTAGTGGTTGAGAGCACAAATTGCTCTTGCAGAGGATATGAGTGTGACTCTCAGAACCCTTGCTAGGCAGCTCACAACCACCTGTAACTCTAGCTCCAGGGGATCTGATGCCCTCTTCTGGCTTCTACAGGAAACTACACTCAGGTAACACACACACACACACACACACACACTTTTTAAAAATGAAAAGCTTTTGGGGTTGTATGTTTTCTGTTTGGTTGGTGTTTTTCCTGAGGAGTGTTTTATTTTGTTTTTTTTCCCTTTGATTTTCATTGTTTTCCTTTCTTCTTCCTCCCATTTTTCCCCTCCCACCTTCAAACCTCTGCTATCTCTCCCCAGCCCCTCACTTGATTTTTCTTTTGCTTTCAAGTCAGCTGAGAAAACAAAAGAGACAAATCAGATTGGGTCTTTGTGGGATAAAGTTGTGGAGGGACATTTCCTGTTCCTTCTGAGTCATATTACCACAGAGGTAGCAGCCTAACACAACATATCTTTATCCATGAACTTGGGAAAGTTGGAAGTCTGAAATCAATTCAAAATTAGTTAGTTAAATAGTTATGGAATTATGTCATTAAAGATAAAGTAAACCTGCGGGCCTCAGTGATGGTCCATATTGACAGTCAACTTGATAAGATCTAGAGTCACCCAGGAGTCAAATCTCTGGGTAAGTCTGTGAATGAGTTGGGGTAATGGAGGAGGGAAGATAGAATGGAAACCTGAGTAGCACCATGCACGAACCAAGAAAGTGAGCCGAGCACCAGCGTTCATCTCCCGGATTCCCAGCTGCAGATGCAATGTGACCAGCTGCCTCACTATGCTTTCTCAGCCATGATGAATCGTCTCATCAACCACGAGCCAACACAAACTCTTCCTTATGTTGCTTTTGTCAGGTGTTTTGTAGCAGCAACTAGGAAAATAATGAATGTAGGCTCCAGCTGGGTCTTGGCAGAAAGTTCTCCTGGAAGCTCCAGAGAAAACTGTTTCTGTACCTTCCCATTTCTGTCAGTGGCAGCATCCATCGGCTTCTGGTCTTGTCTCTCCAGTTGCTGATTCCAGACACACGTAGGCTTCTCTGACCTTCCTCCCATCCTTGTAGAAGTCTGTGTGGTCTCAACGATATCTCCAGAGAGTCCAGGCCACTCTTCCCAACACAAATCCCTTGACTGCACTGGCAAAGGCCCTTGCAATGTGCATGCTGCCTTCCGAGGTGCTGGGAACTGGGCATGAGTGTCTTTGATAGTGCCGTTATCAATTAACCACAGATACTAAATTCCAAAGACAGTAAGGTCAGAATAGCCAACCTGAGATCAGCTTTGCCCTGCTGGAAGTCATGCCTCCTAGCCCCATTACCCTCTGGAACCCTTAACAGAAGTACACACTGCTTCCTCCACAGTTTCACAGGGGCCTCCCTTGGTCTCCATACCCACATTAACCCTTTCCCTCCTTGATAGTGCCTACGTGCTCTGTGTCTACTGTATTCCACCATTTCAAAAGGACTGAGTCTAACAACCCACAAACCAAGTCTTTGCTGGATGCCAGCAGTCCCGTAAGTAAGGGAGGCATGTTCCTGCAGGACCGCCCCTGAACTGTGCAAGGCTCACAGTCCTAAAAACATGGCGCATCATTTTTCTACACCGTTCAGCCCTTTGTACAACCTTTTCATAACAATGCTGTGGATACTGCAATGCCAAGTACTTCATTAACGCTCTGGAAAGTGACCTGATGGTAATTTAATCAGAGATGCTGACTTCTGCACAGCCAGCCACCACCCCTGCCTGGGCCCCCCCTCCCTCACACAGCATGCCCCCCGAGTGAGAGGGATATTTCTAGCTATAATGGGATGCTCATTGCAGCTGTATTTTAAACTCACTCTTCCCTCCTCTTGCTGGCCCTCTTCAGACTTTGACCATGATGTCACCTTCACAGCTTGAGGAGTAGCTAAGAGAAAACTCTTGCATCTCCACGAGGAGCCCGCAAGCCCGGACGTCCCACTTCAGAGAACGTGGCATCTGGTGAGCGTAAAGGGTTTGATGGATTTCTTTGAGAGTCAAGGATTCCATTACCAAGTTTTGTGTAGCTTGAACTCCAGAGCCTCTGATCTCTCATCTGTGCAATGATCCTGACTAACACGATGTCTCTATGTTCCTGCTGGGAACAAGGGCAATTAAATACAAGAGGCAGCCAGGCACTCAGGAGTGTGAACCTGGGACCCCAGCACAGGAGGGGCTGAGGCAGGAGACTCTTGTACGTTCCAGACCTGTCTAGGCTGTACAGTAATTACCATTCTGAGGACTAAGAATTCATCTGTAAAATTGTGTGTGTGCATGTTAATAAATAACATGTATATCGTATATATGTTACATGTGTAAAGTATGTATATATAGGTACACAGTTTATGTGTGCATACAATGATAGAAATAAAGGAACAATTGCTTACAGAATGCAATCTTGCTTTTAAAACAGATACTCTTTTTAGCCACATTATCCTGAAAATAAGTGTGGATGTTTCTATTTGTACTTTTCTGTGCACATACAGTGTGATCATTGTACCTAAGTACCCACCCTAGGCCATGCAGAGAACCTGGACTGTGGCATTTGCAAACTCAAGGTGGAAGAATGTCAAGCTGGGGGATGAAGACCCCAGCAGTAGTTTTAAACTCCAGCCCACACCTGAGTTCCTTAAGTGAGACACTGGTATTCTGTCTAAATGTAAGTGTCTCAGTGCCCAGCGCCCTGTGATGTGTGGGTGGTAATGCTGACCTCCCATAACTGCTGGAAATTAAGACCCCCAAACCAGATCACAATTGTGAGCATCCACAACCATTCGGCGGCCTGTGCACAAACTCAGTAAGGGCTAATTCCGTTTCTCTCCAGAGTTCAAGGACACAGGATATTCATTTTCTCTTCCTGAATAACAAATGGGCACCAACTTAGCGTCTTAAAGGGACACTCACTTGTGAGCTGACAGCTCTACAGGTCAATGGCTCTGCAAAACTGGCTACTCAGGTTGTTCTGAAGTAGAAATTAAAGCATCAGATGGCCAAGGGTCTGTGCATTAGTCTGGTGTTTATTGCTGTGACTAAATACCAGAGAGAAACACACTAAAGGAGTTGAGGTTTATCTTGGACAAATGTTCCAGAAGTTTTAGCCATGCTGGGCTCATTTCTGTGGGCCTGTGGTGACGCAAAGGGTTATGGCATTGGCTCAAGTCCATCAGAGGCAGCTCAGTCTTTATCCCGGGAGCCTTCACGACCATTTTAGATTCAAAGCCTAACCCACACTGCGAGTTTGACCAAAGAGTTCTGCAACCCTGGAAGGAATTTGTTGCTAACATGCCTTGCCCAGCTCTGTGAGCTGGGCAGTCAGCTGGCTTCAAGCAGTGGAGTGAGATTCCCACGGCAGAGCTGAGCATCTTGTAAGCTTCAGTGCCTTTGCTTCACCTTCACCACGTTCCTCTGTGTGCGGCACTTCCAGACTCAGACTGCACAGGAAACCTCTGCTTATTCCTCTCGTTCTGTGATCAAAATGACTAACCAAAGGAAGGGATGGCTGTGGCTCACAGTTCTAAGGCACACAGTCCATCACCGTGGCCAAGGCGGGGCAGCAGGTGCCGATAGAGCTGGTCACGCTCCCCCCACAGTCAGGAGACAGAGAGAGATGAATAATGCTTATGTTCAGCTTGCCTTCTCTTCTTTATTCCTTCAGGAGCCCGTGGAATGGTGCAATCTGTATTTAAGGTGGGTCTTCATCTTCAGTTAAACTAACATATGAAATCATTCACAGGTATACCATAAGACCTGCCTCCTAGCTGATCCCACAAGCTGTCAAGTTAATAACAGGCACTAACCATCACATTTACATACCCCTTATCCTCTCTGGAATTTCAAAATCATTAGCATTAGGTACATTGTTGAGTTCAACTGCATAATGTTGCCAATACCTAAAATCGATTATGGAAAATGCCTATTGGATATGAAATCAACACACAGTGTTATCTCTGATCATCTGAGCCTCATAGGGGCTCAGCGTGTACACACATCAAACATGTAAACAGGTGCCAAATTATGTCCTGAGAGTGTTGAGAGCAAGTCAACCACAAAACAGTGCTAAAGGGTTTGCTTGATCACGTCCCTTGGTAATGGTGGCATGCCAAATGGTGTTTGCCTTGCAGCTCACTGGTCAGCAGGAGGATGCAAAGTGGGCTGTACCTTCGCAATAAGTTTGCATGGGAAACACCACATTCCTCCTCATTCCTTATACAGTGTCACACACTGAAACTATCGGATGTGCTTCTCAATGTATTTATGAAAACTACAGATTCTAGGGGAATTACCAGCCAGGACTTCACTCTCATCTTTTTCCTTTTTTTTTTTTTTTTTTTTTTCCTTTTAAGGGTAGGGATGAGTCCAGGACAACAAAGATGTACAGCAGAATAACAAAACAAGGGTGGGCTTAGAAGCCAGACAGAGCTAATTTTAGATTTAGCCACTTCCAGTTGGAAGTGGTATTTCTTTGTTTTATCTATTTATTCATGGGGAAAATATGTCCCCCATGCTCATCCACAGCACTCCTAAGAGGGGTTGATTTGAAGCTTGGTACCTTGACTGTATTCAGGTTAAATAATAGAAGTTAAAACAATATTTGATATGCTCACTAAATAATGATATTAATTTCTGTGTGTACATGGTTCTGAGTGCAAGGGTGTGTGTGTGTGTGTACATATGCCCGTGGAAGCCAAGAGTCAGCCTCGTGTATACCATTCCTTAGAGCTGTACAAATTGTTTTTGAGACATGGCTGCCTAACAGAACTGAGGGCTGCCTGGCAAGCCCCCATGACTCACCTGTCTCCACATCCCTGGTGCTGGGATGGCAGGTGCATGCCACCACGGTGCCAGGCTTTTCTGCATGTATTGGAGGTTGAATGCAGGTCCCCATGCTTACCTGGCAACAGCGTCACTGGCTAAACAATCTCCTGAGCCCCTGATTCTTAAATACACATCTACTAACTCATTGTGGGTTCATAACATAAAGTCAAATCCAGGTCTTGAAAGACAAAGTGACACCCCCCCACCCCCCCACCCCCCACCCCCGAGCCACAAGTGCCTGTTTAGATTTAGATCAGAGAAGACCAGTATCACAGTGATGACATCACCTGCTTTTATTTCAGATAATCAGTGAGACAGGACTCTGGCACCACCAAGGAAGGGCCTGTGAGGGTAGACTTCCACCATGGAGCTGAGGGTTGGCCTCCACTACACGCTGAGGCTAGACCTCTACTCCAGCGCTGAGGCTGGACCTCTGCTACAGTGCTGAGGCTGGACCTCTGCTACAGCGCTGATGGGAAATGTTGGCTGTTCTGAAGAACTTAGGTTATCCATCCCCTTCACTTGGCTCCGAGGCCTCAGATAAGTCTTTGCTCTTGTTCTTAGGGTGCATCAGACCCCAGAATCCCACCGGCCCCTAGCTCTCTTCTTTCCAGTCAGTGTGAAGCCATCATCTCTGCAGACAAACTTTTTTAAAACAAGTTTAAAAATGTACTTTGCAAAACTAGAACACAGAATCTTTTAAAAAGATTGTTATTTTTCCCCCTTAAGCATCTTCCAGAAACAGGCAGCAAGGAGAGACACATCCCCCTACACAAAACCCACACAAGAATATCAAAATCTGTTTGATAATGAATTTGAATTTTTTTTAAAAAATCCATACGCTAAAATCGTTCTTATTTTTAATTTTCCCTCTTTTTTCAAATTCATGGACATAATGTTTCTTATTGCAACTCAGAAACATCTCAAAATAGCTGCCAGGATTTTACAAATAAACATAAAACCAAGACTTTTGCGGTATAAAAATAGCCCTCTCTTCTGCTCTAAAGGTTGGTTGCCCTTCTGAATCCTCGGTGGGGCTGGGACTGTGCAGGCATCTCAGGCACACTGCCACTCGGAGATGAGACCAGTTTTCCTCTCTGGAAATACTCAGACAGCATTCTGTGCCTTGCATCTCATGTCTGTTCGTGCAATCATTATTTTAAGTAAGGATGGGAATGCGAGTATGAAGTTGAACAACGACACAGGCAATCGATTCAGTCACAACGTAATACAGGCAGGGTTATAATGCGCTGTAATTCTTGCTCCCAAAGTCTACTGTGGCAAATATTAGTTTTCAAAGTGCTGAGGAATAATGAGTACTCCTTTATTTAAATTGTGGCTATAGTTAAGTAAGGGGAACAGATGACTTAATTTCTTCAGTTCAGCCAACAATCAGTCTTCCCTCAGCTCTGAGGTAGAGGTCTATCTTCAGGTCCATTGTGGAGGTCTATCCTCAGCACTGTGATTGGTGGAGGTCTATCTTCAGGTCCATGGTGGAGGTCTATCTTCAGCACTGTGATAGAGGTCTATCTTTAGGTACATGGTGGAGGTCTATCAGCACTATGATAGAGGTCTATCTTCAGGTCCATGGTGGAGGTCTATTCTCAGGTCCATGGTGGAGGTCTATCCTCAGGTCCAGGGTGGAGGTCTCCTTATAGCACCAATGTAGATGTTTCTCCTCGTTGCTGTGGTATCAGTTTTCCCTCAACTGTGAGGTGCAGGTCTATCCTCAGCACTGCAGTGCAAGCCAACCCTCAGCAACATGAAGGAAGTTTACTCCTAGCACCAAGGTAGAGGTCTACCCTCACCGCCCCCTTCTTGGTGGTACTGGAGTCCTGTCTCACTGATTAATCTGAAATGAAAAGCAGGTGATATCATCAACATGTTATTGAACCAGAGTCCTGGAATCTCCATTTTGATTGCAATTACTTTCTCTACAATAGAGAAAATCATTGCTCTTTATGTCACAGAATGGGTAGAATACCCTAGATTTGATTTGAGCAGAAACGGTGAGACATAAATGGCACCTGTGTTTAAATTAATGGCATTTTGCATGATCGAGTAAATCTTTTTCGGTACTTCCACCTCACAAAGTAAAAAGCAGGAGATTGAATTTCTGTTTTCCTTGTGATTTCTTGTCAGGACTTAAAGGACAATGAAGTGGCCTCTGACTTGTCTTCTCTTCCCTTCTAGCTCCAACCACTTGGCTTTTTTCTATCATTTCAACTCTGCCAAGGGTGTCCACCTGGGACCTCCAGACACATTTTACTGATCTATCTTGTACCATAAAGTTTGGTGGGGGACAGCTTTCCGTGTGTGTGTGTGTGTGTGTGTGTGTGTGTGTGTGTGTGTGTGTTTCTTTACGTTTTCTGAGTGAGGTGTGGACTGTGGAGCATCAGAACATTATCTCAAGGAATGTGTAAACAGCCTGGGGCAATGGGAACAGCATCTCTCTCTGGAGCAAAATGCATGCTTACTGTCCACTGTAAAACACTCAGATGGCTTCTGAAGAAGTTACTCTGTAAAGGCAGGCATGATATTGTCAGGGGTCACCCACCTCTCTGTGTATTGCTGTCCGAGGGCTAGTGCAGGGCTAGTGCTTCAGCAACTGACCTGACATGCCGGCATTCTGGTACAGCCTTCCTTTGTGACTCAGGAGCATCTTGTGTATACACACACACACACACACACACACACACACACACACACACACACACTCATGCTTATATGTTTGTCCAATTGCTTTTATAGCATCAGTAAAACTGTGGCTGACTAAACCTGTTAGTTTACAAGAAGACAAAAATCTCACATCCCGCATTCTTGAGAGTGTTGGTTGTGAAATGGAATACCAACGGAGCTGGAACCTTTTTGCAAAAGTATAGAAGAAAGCCGGAAAGGTTTTGCTTTACACATGGAGTCCATCTCCTGAAGACTGCAGCTGGCCTGGCCCCAACTGTTGCAGTGGGAAGTAGCATCTCTGCCTCCTAGAGCTTACTCACTGCTGAGAGCGTGGGTGGCAGTCTTAAGGTGCATGTTCTGGATGCCTTCTGTTGCTGTGATAAATGCCCATGCCAAAAGCAACTTAGGGAAGGAAAGAGTGTCACTTACACGTCTATGTAGGAGTCCACCACTGAAGGAAGTTGGGTTGGAACTCAAGTAGGAATCGCAGTAGAAACCATAGAGGAAGACGAATCACCATCTTGTGCTCTGGATTGCTCAGCTAGCTTTCTTACACAGCCCAGGCCCATCGAGCCATGGGGAGTGCCACCCACAGTGGGCTGGGTCCTCCCACATCAATAACCAATCAAGGCAGTTTATCACAGACATCACCATAGGACAATCTGATCAAGGCAATTTTTCAATTGATCTTTCTTTTAGGTTGTGTCAAGTTGATAAAACAAAAACAACACACACACACACACACACACCATCACCAATGCTGCTGCCATCACCACCTATAGCAACAACTAGCTCAAACCCTCCTCAACACTGAAGACAAGAAGACATCAATGACCTGTACTCTCTCCAAGTATGCTTAGCCTCCCCTCCAAACAGTCAGTGTGGTGGTGCAGCTCTTCAGCTGTTGGATGTCTTCAAAGTTGCCATCTCCTCCTTCTTGACTGACAAAAGAATTATAAACAATAAAGTTACCCTACCCTGGTTTCTGCCCCACAGATCATCTGTAAAAAAAAAAAAAAAAAAAAAAAAACAAAAAAAAAAAAACTATGAATGTTTCCCTATCCTATTCCTTGAGAAACTATTCAGCAATTGGAAGGAAAACACATGCCACATTTATCTTTCTGGCAGTGTGGGCAAACAAAGCACTTTACACGGATTTCCATCATTCAATGGGTCCAAAGAAAATCATTAAGCCCAACTATTGAATCCACAGTGGGCAACTTGATGGAAGTCTTACTTAGGCCTTCTGTGTACCACCTTCCCAGGAGCCTCGGGTGTACTGCCGGGCGTCCTTCATGTAACATGGTGAGTGTTTAGTTGTAGAAGTGAAGGATGGGGCCAAGGTAGGACCATTCTCCCTGGTGCATGGTGTCTATCCATTTGGGGAACAAGGCTGTTGGAGAGTATCTCACAGGAACATGTGTATGGGAAACACTTGAAGGGCACAGCTGAGAAAGCAAGGTCACGCTGCGTTCTGCCTGTCAGAGGTGGAGAGTCTCTGCACTTGGAGTTTCTCTCCTGTGACGCAGCCTCCTGAATGCTCTCATCCCATCTTCTGGAGAACTCTGCCTTGGGAAACTGCATAGAAATGTTGGCCATTTGATGTTCCTGACACTATGAGTAAGAGATGAGCTTTCTCAGTCTGTGTCTTCGGACACCCGTGCCTTATTCTGCCACCCATGAACATCTCTCCATCATCTCAACACCTCTTCATTATCGCAGTTTCTACCCAGATGTTGACGTTGGGGCTGGCGAGATAGTTCAGCAGGTAAAGGCACATGCTGCAACTCTGGCAACCTGAGTTCAATCCCGTGACCCCATGTAAAGGTGGAAGAGGAGAACCGCTCCATACAGGTGTTCTCTGACCTCCACATGTGTACCATGGCACACACATCCTAACACACACACACACACACACACACACACACACACACACACACACACACAGTATATCAAATTACAAAAAAAAAAAATTTACCTCCTTAGCGATAATAGCATCTCACCTTCAAGTTCCTTTCTCTGCAAATGTCCCTTCTTTTCCATGCAGTCTGTTATTTGCTCACACTCAGCTTTGCACTTACTGTCCATCTCCTGGTAACATCAGGACTGTCTAAGTCCACCCTGTTTCCAGGGCTTTGAGCGGTTGAGAGCATCAAACAGACATCCAGCAAACAGCTTTGGAAAGCACTGGACTTTGTTTAAAGAACCATGGAGAATCATAAAACAAAGGCTGTATATGCTCTCCCATTTTTGTATGGCTGAATCCTAAAAGAAACATGAACATGGTTTTGCTGAAGATACTTGAATATTTGTGTTCTATAACCCAAAACAGGCCACAGCAGGGGGAGGCTTTAGGGAGGTAGGTTGAGTCGAAATACAGAACATTTTTGATACCACGAAATGTTTAAACAACTGTTAGCAACCCCTTCACAAAGGGGAACTATAATCCTATAACGTGGTCCTTGAGTCTGCAAATCAATATCCACATGTGAAAGTAACTTGAGTTTTACATCACTGTAGCTCGCACTGGAAAAACACATAAATCTTTACTGCAGTAACAATCCCTTATTGACAGAATGACTTTCTGGGCTACAATGATGTCGTGTAATAAGAAGCAGAGGTTTGGATCATTTTAGTGGAACGAGTGGGTAGAGCCACAGATCACAGCACCAAGTTAAACTAAACTAAACAAAGTGTTTGATCAAAATCAGCTTTATGAGAGACATACGCAGCTCACAGTCAATAGTGGGACTAACTCCAAGAGACCGACATGTGGATTGAGTTTGGAGGAAAACCACTCTTGTTTGGTTGGCTCCGTGTTTAATTGGTTTTTGCTTCATTTTGATATTCATGGCAATTGTTGTGGTGTGATATTTCGAGGGGCAAAAAGGCACCGCAAAGATTACAGCGAGCTCACACATTATGGGTAATATGAAACATTTTCAGAAGGATTAAGTGCTAGATTGTGACACGTTCTAAAACTAAAATGAAGACAGCGATAGAGTTCAAAGGGTCACTACAAAAGCATCTAAAAAAAAGGATTATTATGATCAGGTTTCTATTTCCTCAGTTCTGTCACTTGTGTTATGTTTTGGTTTGGGTTTGATTGCCAGACATTATTTCTCAGAGTAATTTTAGCTTTATAGACAAAAAAAAAAAAATCAGTAGAATGTGATTCCTCTTCCCAGTGTTGTGATTTGAGTGTGAAATGTCATGTCCCCCTCATCTCGGGTGTGAACACTTGGTCCCCAGATGGTGGTAAAGGTGCGGCCTTGTTGAAGGAACTGGGGGAGGGTCTTGAGGCTGTGCAGCCTGACCTCACTTCCTGTTTCTATTTCCTGAGAGCTATGTAATGTGGCCAGCCCACTTTCTGCCCCTGCCTCCATGGCGGTCTCATTGACAGTGAAGGACTGCCTTCCCCGAGAACCTTACGTCAAGCAAGTCCTTTCTCCCTTAAGTTGTTCTGTTGGCATATCATCACGTGACTAGACCTCCTGCAAAGGTGTGCCACGCTGGTCAAACCTGACGAACTTATTCACCACATTGTTGGTATTTACTGTTAGCTAAGGCCGATGCTTTCATTAAGGGTCTCCTTTTATATGGTATGGCTTTATCTTCCAAATTCCACTCGATGTGTCTGCTACCATCACAGTAGGAACAGAAGCTGCAGATGCAGCAGCCAGAAGTTCTCCTACCTCCCACAAGTGCATCCTCTCCTTCACCTCTCAGTGACGGACAGCTCTTTTTATTGCTTCTGGTTTTGCTTTTCCAGAATGTATTATGGTTGGAAGCTACTATTGTCCTTTTAGAAGAACTTCTCTTCATATATTAAAATGTATTGAAAGTGCCTTGATATCTCTTATGGATTGTAACATTGCTAGCGATGTTGTTCTGCATTTGCATGAAGTCTGCCACCTCTTTTTGTCTGGCATCGCTCTTGTGGTGTTATATCTAAGAATCTACTGACAAATCCAAGGTTAGGGAGAATGACTTTTATGTTTTTTTCCTAAGTGGTGTATGAACTTTGCTCTATATTGATGACATAGATCTATCTGAGTTAATTTTGTAGATATGAAAGGTCTTTGTGGAAGGTCAAACTAGTCTCTGCAAGTGAAATTTCAATTTCAGTACTATTTGCAACAAAAAACAATTCCATTCCTCCCCCCAATAAAAAGATCTGGTCCCCTTGCCAAAAATCAATTAGAGTCATGTGAGCTATTTATAGACTCTCAGTTCTGTGTGTCTGTCCTTAGGTTGATCTGGAAGTTGGGACCTTTGACTCCTCTGAGTCTGTTTTCTCTTTTAAAATGGTGTGGTTTTTGGTAGTCTTTTGCTATTGTATATGAAATCAACATATTTCTTTTAGATTATGTTTATGATAAATTCTTGAGATAGACTTGCATAATTTTACATGTATTTGCATATTTTAAGTTCAGTATAGGTTTGATTAAATAGCTCTTTACACTTTTACATAGTTTAAAAGAAACTATACTTCTACACTCTATTTTTTTGGATTCTTGAGATCTTTAATTTAAAGTGAAACTTGATAATTTTCCACTTTGCATTTCATTCAATGAATCAAAAAATAATAGAGCCATTTAGGCCCAAGAGAGAAATTAAGGATAAATGACTATAGTAGAATGTTTTAAGGTGTGTTACTTTTGTTCATGTTGCATTTGTTTAACTCTGTGCAGCTGTGTTACTGTGCCTGTCTAAAACACCTGATGGTCTAATAAAGAACTGAACAGCCAATAGTGAGGCAGGAGAAAGGATAGGCGGGGCTGGCAGGCAGAAAGAATATACAGAGGGAGAAATCTGGGAGGAGAGATGGAGAAGGAGCCAGGGAAGGGGAGGACGTCAGGGCCCAGCCACCCAGCCACACAACCAGCAAGCCACAGAGTAAAGGTAAGATTTACAGAAGTTAGAGAACAGGAAAAGGCCAAAAGTAAAAGGTAGTTGGGATAATTTAAGTTAAGGAAAGCTGGCAAGAAACTAAGCCAAACTAAGGTCAGGCATTCATAATTAAGAATAAACCTCCATGTGTGATTTATTTGGGAGCTGGGTGCTGGGCCCCCCAAAAAGAGTAAAAAACAATCAACAACAAATGACCGTTTCTCTTATGTTTCAGATTTCTCACTCAGCAATGCTGAGAATTCCCTAATAATATCATCTTAGCCGCCATAGTTCTGCCAATGGGTGCTTGGATTTGATAGAAAGTCTATTGAATATTCAGTTACTTGGGTAGTATTTGTATTTTAAAGTATGGATTCTTCCAATCTACAAACATGGTTGTCTTTGAAATTCTTTAGATGTGCTTTAGCTTACGTCATCAAAGTTTTAAAATAGTTTTCAGTGTGCACGTCTTTCGCCATCTTGCTTCAATTTATTTCTACGTTTTTGAAATTCTCTTTATAGTCTATGGCAAATGAAATTTTCTTTCTTTCTTTTTTTTTTGTAATCCAGCTGTTCTTTTCTGGCATATTGAAATGATGTTTATAGGTGTGTACCTTGCAAACTGCCTGTATAAATCCATTATTATGGTTGCTATATTAGAATTTTAGGGTTTTATGAATGTGGTAGGGTGTGCTCTGCCACAGGAGGTGTTTGTGCTTCCTCTTTTGTTGTGTGAATGCTTTGCATTTGTGTTTCCTGACTAATTGTTCTGACTAGCATTTCTGGTTCCTGGTGGAGAAAAGCCCAACTCTTATCCAGCTTGAATATGGAGCATAATGCTATTTGTGCAAGATAAAAATAAATACCCTTTATTACATCGAGAAAGTCCTCATTTGAAAATAAAAACAAAACAAAAAAAAAAAGTACCTCTCGGATTTCAGGACTGGGAGTGTAGCTCAGTGGTGCCACACGTACATAACATCAAAATCCTGGGTTTGATTCCAAACACGGCCAAAACAAAAACAAGACCCTGAGACATCATTAGGACTTCTGGGTGCCCACTGAGTACAAAAGCAGAAGCTCCTGTCTTTGGAGTGTCAGGCTCTGGTTTCTTTCTCTACTCCACAGTCCTTGCGCATCAGCCGGAGTTCACAAGGTGAAATTTCCCATGATGCTGTGGGGCAACATGTGGCCAATAGACAATCTGCTAAAGGTTCTCCAGACCACATGCCCGTGGATGTCATCACATGGTTTCAGAAGTTGAATGAGAAGCAATTCAATTGCCTTAAACAATTCCTGTTCTCTCTGAGGCTATAGAACTCTGCTGTTTCACAGAGCCACCTTGACTTTGTCTAAATGGGAAATTTCAGTTGACAGAAAGGAACGCAGGACAGAGACGGTGGTAACACGACGTGTGTGGCCCACACACAGCTCTCGCTCCTCCTCCCCCGGGATGCTGTATCTGCTTTGTTCTGCTCCTCCCATGCCTTTCCGGGTTTTTACTGGTCAAGATGTTGTCCAGCTGATGTCTTTAGAATGTGAAAGGGGAACAGGACGAGGACTGGAGCATGCCAGCGCTTAATTCTGCATCAGCATCCGGGGTTCTCCCTGGCCCTTCATTTTACGACTTTATTTACCGACTATTGGAGTGAAAGGGTAATCAAAATCAAATTGCCTGGCTTGCACCTGCAAAGGCCTGGAAGTGATTTATGGCATGGCCGGGCTCAGGCTGTTCTCTTGGATGTGCCCGGTGCCTGGGCAATCATCACCTCAGCTGGGCTCCATCAGGTAGCCAGCAGGTGCGTCAGACCTGGAGCGCTTCAGTAACAGAGAGGCAGATTCGCTTCAGCTGGGGGGCTAAAAGTGACATTGCCTTGCCTTCCTTGGCATAAACACTTAGAAGCTACTATTGTTTCTAGTTATTTTTTAAAATATTTCTTGTGTGTGTGTGTATGTGCACGAACCCGTGCAAGCGAACGGACATGTAGAGGCCAGAGGATAGCTTTCAGGATTTAGTTACCTCCTTCCCCTGTGTACGTGCCAGGTTTCGAACTCAGGTTGTCAGGCTTGGCAGCTAGTGCTGACCTAAGCTGCTATTATGTCTTCATCATTAAGACTGCAAGTTCAGTTAATTCAGACTCTGTGCTTAACTGTTTCTAAGCAGAACGGGAGTTGCATGAAGTGTTACATTAGTATTCTCTTTCTCACTGTGACCATTCTTCCCTACTGGAAACAACATAGGAAGGACAGGTTTGCTGGAGCTGAGTCTTCTAGGGGATACAGTCTATCAAGGCAGGAAAGCATGGTGGCAGGAGCTGGTCACATGGCATCTGCAGGCAGGAAGTGGAGAGAGTTGAACCTGGTGCTCGGCTGGCTTTAGCTTTATTCAGGCCAGAACCCCAGCCCAGAGAATGGTGCTGCTCATACTCATGGTGGATCTTTCTGTAGGAGAATATTATTTTAAGGTGTGTTCCTTTTGTTTATGTTGCATTGGTTTAACTCTGTGCAGATGTGTTACAGTGCCTGTCTAAAACACCTGATGGTCTAATAAAGAACTGGCCAATAGCAAGGCAGGAGAAAGGATAGGCAGGGCTGGCAGGCAGAGAGAATATATAGGAAAAATCTGGGCAAAGAGGAAAAAAGAGATGGAGGAATGGGAAGAGATCTAGGAGCCAGAGGAGGAGGAGGACTTCAGGGACCAGCCCCCCAGCTGCACAGCAAGCCACAGAGAAAGAGGCAAAGAAAGGTATTTAGAAATAGAATGGGAAAAGCCCAGAGACAAAAGACAGTGGGGATAATTTAAGTTAAGAAAAGCTGGCTAGAAACTAAGTCAAGCTAAGGCCGGGCATTCACAAGTAAAAATAAGCCTCCGTATGTGAATTTATTTGGGAGCTGGGTGGTGCCCTCCCCCCCCAAAAAAAAAAGTAAAAAAAAAAAAAACAAGAACTCTTCCTTCATTCGCCCAATCTAGAAACGTCCTCACAGACGTCCCCAGGGATTTGTCTCCTAGGTGATTCTGTACCCTGACAAGGTGACAGTATTAACCATCACATTCAGTCGCAGTGAAAGCCTGTTCAGCTCGCTTTCTCTTCCAAGTTCAAATCCGAGGCAGAGAGACGACGGAATGACTGCACTTCTTTCCTTTGGCCAAAGCCGTGGTAGGGTGTGACGAGAGTGGTCCTCACTGTTACCACCATCATTTTCTTCTTATTCACAGTGGTTGTGATGTATCACTCACCTCATGAAAGGCACGGAGAAAGCAGTCTCTAAAATGCAGTTTTTAACGCGAGGCATGTAGTTCTGAATGTCAAAATGTTCCATGAATCGGGGCTTCCTGGTGTGTAATTGCTTCTATTCTGTCAAAGCTTTTATTGCGGCAAGGAGGACATTCAGGGAGACGCTGCCAGGAGCAAAATGCAGGGAGAAAACAAGGCACAGTGTTGGTCAAGCCTGATTTGTTAAAACAAAGGGGATAGATTGGATCTGAAACTTGAAAAAAAAAAAAAAGAGATTTTTGCAAAGTATCTCTTTTAGCCCAGAGATGCTGTTAGAAAGACAGATCTGGAACGGTGAGATGTGGACATAGCTGGAGATGGCAAGAAAGACCAGTATGTTTTTAGTGTGAGAAAAACGAGCCGCTCCAGAGCGGAAGGTGGCCTCGGGTGAAATCACTTGCGTTGATCCCACCTTTGACACAAACTAGAGTTATGAGAGGAGGGGATGTGGATTGAGAAAATGCCTCCAGGAGCTCCAGCTGTAGGGCATTTTCTTAATTAGCGATGGATGGGGGAGGGCTCAGGACATTGTGAGGGGGGGACATCCCTGGGTTCTATAAGAAAGCAGGCTGTGGGTCCCACGATCGGACTGGGATCCTGAGATCCCACAGCAAACACCTTTACCACTGAGCCATTTCCCTGGCCCTCTAGTCTGTGACACATTCTTATAAATAGGGTTACTATTATAGCTATAATTATTTTTAATAGAATGTTAGGTTCTCTCATAAAATTTTGTGTACCGTGGATTACTGTTCTGCATATGCATACATCCTTGGTGTTTTTAAGGTTCAAGGAGGAATGCTTTACTTAAATTTACTTAAATTATTATCTCGTGATCAAAGAATGATTATAACCGCACTATGATTTTAGGCTTGTCACACAGACATGCTTGCACAGCTACTGAGCACTTCATTTCTCACTGGCGGTTGTCTTTTATATATGTATTGTCCATAGTTGCATTATTGTGTTTCTGGTTTTCATCATGTAATTTGGATTTGGGGGGATATGTAATTTTAATTTTCGTCACAGCTTGTCATTTAACTTTGTATATGGTATTTTTGACACATAGGTGGATCTTTTAAAAATCGAATCATTTCCATCAGTATCTGCAATACCATGCTTACAAATAGATTGATTTAATTTTAGATGGGATGATACAAAAAGCTACATTGGAAAAATAATGACATTTTATTTTGAGATGAGATCTTGAGCTATTTGTATGTGTCAGATTGGGACAGGGTGTGTGTTGACATGGAGGGGCTCATGAGAAGGTGGGGGTGGAGGGTGGGGGAGGGGGAGGCATGCCAAGGACAGAAGTTGAAGTCACACTCAGACATGTCTAAGCAGGAGAGGCACAGGTCACTCTGACTCTCAGTAACGCTTTCTTGTTCTTGGGCATTTCCCCACTGTCTGGGGAAATTCGAGCCTATGGAAGCCGGTATTCCAAAGAATGCAACTTGTGGGTGCGGAGTATTCTGTCTGCAATGCCCGAAACGGGTGGTGGAGGAGCAGAAATCTGGAAACCCAGTAATAGTTTTGGTTTTAATTTCACCTGATGCTGGGCTTCGTATTCTTTCATTTCTGACCAAACAGCTAAACCTAACCCTGCTTCCTTCCTGTTGCTCTGGTTAACAGTCTGACTAAAAGCAGCTCAGGTGAGGAAAGGGTCTACTGAACCACGCTCGGTCACTGGGGGAAGTCAAGGCAGCACTGGAAGGTAAACAATTACCCGGAGGCCACTGTAGTAGACAAATTAAACCAAACTCAGAAACACAGATGCCAGGCCTTCCTCGGGCACAGGTGTAATTTGACACATTTGTATGCACACACGCTGTCCTCCTCATCACTGTCATAGTACAGGGGGACCAGGATGGAGAAGAAAATGTCTGCAGGAGTCAGGGGAGGGCCCATAAGGGCATCACTGGACCATGTGCGACAAGAAAGCAGGAAGAGGGCTGTTTGGAGGCGGGAAGGAGACCAACAGTAGAGAATAGAGGAGATCGGGAAGGACAGTGAGTGGGAAGTAAAGAAGTAGAGTGTGTGGGGTGTGTGCATGTGAGTGTGAGTGTGTCTGTATGTGTGCATATGAGTGTGAGTGTATGTGCAGGTGAGTGTGTATGTCTGTATGTATGCATATGAGTGTGTATGTGTGTTTGTATGCAGGTGTGTGTGTGTGTGTGTGTGTGTGTGTGTGTGAGAGAGAGAGAGAGAGAGAGAGAGAGAGAGAATTTCATAGTGAAACTCATTACTTTGTTTTGTATGCTAACTAAAAATTCTCAAATGAGTGCTATGAACTTGTGAGCCCTTCGAAAGAAGCTTAATGGATTTCCTACATCCAACGCCCCCCCCCCCCCCCCCCCCCCCCCCGCATCTCCCTACAAACTTTGCTTCCTCGCTCACCAGGTTACCAATTTCCTGTTCACATGCTATTTATGCCTTCCACAGTAACTGGCTCCTGCTGCTGGGAAGTAAGGCCCTTCTTTCCTTCCTTCAGTGATGAAGGAGAAGTAATCCAAGAAGAGCTAGCTCTTCCTTCTGACGTCTAAAGCCCTCTCCATGCTTGATGGTGCTCACATTCACCACGTTTTTTACCGTGTGTTTCTTCCCTCTTTCCCTCCTGTAAGGACTCCTCTGAATGTTCGCTGCATGTCTTGGCTAGTTTTATGCCAATTTCACAAACACTAGAGTTATCTGAAAGGGAGAATCTTCGATTGAGAAAATGCTCCCATAAGATCCAGCTGTAAGGCATTTTCTTAAGTGAGTGATGGGGGAGGGCCCAGCCCATTGTAGGTGGGGCCATCCCTGGGCTGGTGGTCCTGGGTTCTATAAGAAAGCAGGCTGAGCAAGGCATGGGGAGCAAGCCAGGAAGCAGCGCCCCTCCAGGGCCTCTGCATCAGCTCCTGCCTCCAGGTTCCTGTCCCGTTTGAGTTTCTGTCCTGACTTCTCTCAGAGATAGTCTATGATGTGGAAGAATAAACTAAATAAACCTTTTCCTCCCCAGCTTGCTTTCAGTCATGGTGTTTAATCACAGCAATAGAAACCCTGACTAAGACATTGGACCAGACCTTAACACAGATAGTGTAAAACTGTGCCTCTTTATTCACATCCCTCTAGTCTTTACTCAATGTTACCTTCTTTTCCTTATCAATATTTCAACATATGCACACACACACACACATGCATGTATACACACACACACATGCATGCATACACACACACACACACACACACACACACATTCACATGCATTCTTTTATCTTTCACTCTCTCTAAAATGCATTTGTAAATATCTGCTTACTATTGCAGCCATGTCCTTAGAAGAGGCTGTCTATAAACTCTCCCTGCCTTTGCCAACTAGACTGAAACTGTTCTCGTCAAAGCTCCTGGGTGACCTAGGCCACCCTTGACCCTTCCTCCTGTCTGCTCCTGCCTCCAGTTGCCCGCTATTCTCTGTGGTAGTGCTCTGAAGCTCTGCAGATACTGTTTCCATGAGGTAAAACAGACTTAAGATGAAAATGGCCATCCTGACCATTTAGAAACTTCCTCTCACTGGCATTAAGGACGTTCTTGTGGATGTCCAGACATCACCACCCACCTACAGTCCCCTGCTCCTGTTAACCGCCATTCATTTCATGCCTATGCCTGTCTTGTTTCTCTCCATGTGAACTTGACTACTGTGCTGCCACATGGAGTGGGAACATGAGGTTTCTCATTTTTGTGACCAGCTTTCTTCATTTATATTTCTTTTATTTTTGTTTCATTGATTTATTCATTCGTATTATGTCTTCGAGGTTCATTCTGCTTCAGCACATATCAGAGTTTATCCATTATAGGACTGAATCGTGTCTATATGTATGTATGTATATGTATATATAATGTGTATGACTAAACACTGCCCCATCATATATACCACATGTGGAAACAAACCATGCTCCATCTTCTGTATACACTGTATGCAAGACCAAATCATGCTCCACAGAAGAAAATGCCCTACAGTTGGATCTTACGGAGTCATCTTGTCAATTGAGGCTCCCTCCTTCAGACGACTCTAGCTTTTGTCGAATAAAGCTAGGCAGGGCAGTGGTTACCGCAGTCTGTGGAGAGAGCTGTGGTGTCCTGTCTGGAATGGCATCACAACACAGAGGGCACTGAACTTCCAGTGTCTGAGTGATGCCACTGTGTTAACCGTAACCACACCTGTGTTCTTCCATGTAGGGCAGAGGTTTAGCTTATCCAAGAAATGCCTCTAACACAGAACCAAATTACTGAGGTTAACAGTTATTCCAGAGTGCTTAGAGAATAGACAAATAAACGAATATATGAAGCCAAAAACATCCCTTTCAGTGTTCCTGTTTCTATCAGAGAGGGTGATACTTTTTGTATATTTTGCACTCTGAATTATTTGTCTCGTGAGGACTTGTGTTTTCATCTGAATGCTATTCCCATTTGAGCCTCGGGAGAGATGGCTCTGTCCAGTGTTTTCACAAAAATAAATGCCCCATCTCTGGCAGGCTTTGGAAGGGACTTCAGTGCACTCATTTTGGCTTTATAAAATAGTATCTAATCCCTTTAGGACAGCCTTTGCTCTCCTGCTGCTCTGAGAAGAATTGGGATCATGGCCTCCCTCTCTTTTCACAAGATGACTTCCGCTCGGAGATCTTAAATATCTTCCCAGGTATTAACCTCTGTAGCTACGGGAACTCATGCTGAGACCTTTCCTCTTAGAAAATGAAAGTGAAAAAGCTAGCTTTTGCTCAAACTCCTGCTTCGATCCCAGTTTGTTTTCCTTTCCCTCATTTTTTTTTTTTTTTTTTTTGGCAACTTATAAGGAAAGAGGGCAGCATTACAGGAAGCGAGTGTAATGCAAGAAGTCCTGAGTTCAAATCCAGAGCACCCATGTAAAAACAGAGCATGGCCACATGTGTGTATAGCCCCAGTGTCAGGACAGGTGGATGCTGGGAGCTCAATGGCCAACTAGTCTAGTGCATCTACCACACACATGCACACAATGAGGAAAGAGTTGTGCTGTTGACTCGACTACTAATCTAACCCAGGCTGGGTTTTACTGTTGCTTTTTGGCCTAAGTTAAACTCAGGTTGGAATAAATATTTGGAAATGTTTCTATAGGCACCTACGATTCTGAATTCCTTCTCCCAGTGCTTGAATTTGAAGACACGGGGTCTCTGGAGAGTGGGAGCATCATTTTCTAACAATTGCTTTGACACTTTCATGGCCCAATAGACAGTGCTGAGAGCATTGGGTCTAGAGGAGGTCATCTTTGGCTCCACTTGGTGAGAATGAATGCTATGAGCTTCCCCATTGGCCCTTTCATGGTCACACTTCCTGCTTAAGGTCAGTGGTGAAAACTGGGAACACTAGTTGCCAAGTGACCATCATTTGTGTCTTTGGCTCCTGTGGGAGATGCTGAAGCAGAGCTGTTGTTCAGTAATGAGAGTTCCCAGCACAACATCATTACCGATGAACGGAGCACTCCATGCTAAGCTGTTACTTTCCACCCCTGGCCATAAAGTTCTTGGTGTGGTTTGAATGTGAAGTGTTTCTCATAAGCTTATGGGTCTCAACATTTGGTCCTTATCTGTGGCTGGTCTGTTGAGAAACTGGGTTCATCTAAGATGCATAAAGCCCTAGCTTTGATCCCCAGTACCAAAAACACTAGTTGAGATAATGTATACCTGTAAGCCAAGCATTCATGGGCTGGAGCTGGGAGAATCAGGAGTTCAAGGTCATTCAACAAGTACTTTGTTTTCTACTTATTTACTTATTTAGTTATTGAGACAGGGTATCTCTAAATAGCCCTGGCTGTCCTCTAAGTCACAGAGATCCACCTGCTTCTGCCTCCCAGGTGTTGGGATTAAAGGCGTGCACCACCACACCTGGCAACACATGCTCTTAATTTCATCTTTAAGGCAAGTCTTGGGAAGCAGGTGTTGCCACACCCCTTTCAAAGATGAGAAATGGGAGCGGATCAATCAGTCTCCTGATGGGTGAGCTCGTAGCAGCCACTGCTGGGATCTGTTGCTCTCACGTTGCCATCAACCAATGCCCTTGGTGACATGTTTATGTTTTCTATGACTCTCCACTTCTTCAACAGTATTGCCTCCAGTTCTTTCTAGTCTCACTCAACTGTCAAGAAGTAGAATGCTCAGCTGAGCTGAAGAACTGCCACACTGCCTTCCAGCCACAGGGTTTGCCATACATACCCCACCCCAGCTTTATACCCAGCCCAACTTTTTTCTTTTTTTAAAAAATGTTTATTTATATACTTTAAAAAATTTATTTAAAAAAATTTCTTTCCTTTTGCATACCAACCCCTGTTCCCCTCCCTCCCCTTCTCCCATTCCCCCACACCACCAGCTCCCACCCCACCTTCATCCCCTCCTCCTAGAGGGTGAGGCCTCCCTTGGGTAGTCAACACAGGCTGGCATACCACGTTGGGGCTGGACCTAGCCCCTCCCTGCTTCATCAAGGCTAGTCTTCCCCTTTGCCTCCCCTGGGAAGTGGTAGCGAGGCCACTTCCTCCGGCCTCTGTCTGCCGTGCTCTGTGTCTGTCTGTCTGCCGTGCTCTGTGTCTGTCTGTCTGCCGTGCTCTGTGTCTGTCTGTCTGCCGTGCTCTCTGTCTGTCTGTCTGCCGTGCTCTCTGTCTACTCTGCTCATTTGCACAGTATTGGATTGCATTGCTGCATTGTTTCTAGATCTGTCTGGGTTGCGATTTTCACTCTCTCTCCTAGAGACTTTTCTGGGCAGAGACACTTTCCTGCATGGATTCATTTCTATATTCTTTATTAACAGGCACTGGTACATTTGCTGTGGGCTTGCTTGCTGTTGCCAAGACCAGGGCATATAAGATATAAATGGTCTCAGATAGGGAGATAGGTCTCAGATGGTTCAGTGATAAAGCACTCTGCACACAAGGACAAAGAGTTGAGTTCAAATCCCTAGAGCCCCAGCAAAGCCAGGCATAGTAGCACATGCCTATAATTCCAGTGTTCATGTGGGGAGACAGGAGAATTCCTGGAGACTCAGACATCAGCTATTCTGGCATGGTGGTGAAGAAGAGATAGTGCCTCAAACAAGATACATGGTGAGAAATGACGCCTAAAACTGTACTCAGACCTTCAAGTGTGCACTCACACTCCACACAAGAATATGCACATATGTACATGTATACTCTGACATCCTGCACACATATGCATGCACACATATACACACACACACAGAGAGAGGGGGGGAGGGAGAGAGAGAGAGAGAGAGAGAGAGAGAGAGAGAGAGAGAGAGAACGAACGAACGAACGAACACTGGTCTCATACCCTACCTGACTCCTATCACTGGCTGAGAAAGACAAGAGCCCGGTGATGGGGTCATTGCAGAGGTAGAGGTCAAAGGTTATAGAGATTTTCTGAGGCCTGAAGGGAGCTCTTGCTCAGATTTTGAACATGAGGAAAACAACCCAGGAGAAATTACATTCAAACCAACAGCTGAGGGAGAAGATGAGATAAGTCAGGGAAGATGTAAGAATATGCCTTTATTAAGAAAGTCTGAATCAAAGGTAAGGACATTTTGAAAGCTCTTTGCTCCTTTTGGTGGACACATTCCTGGGAGCCGTCAGAGGCTGGGCCATGCGTTGGGGGTGTGTGACCAGTGGTGAGGTGTGCTATCAGACTGTGCAGATGAGAACTCGGGCGAGCTATGGTAAAGAACTCTACCATGATTTATCACAGCAGGGCCTTCTTGCTGCTATCTTATCACACTTTCTGAAATGTCTTTTCAAGAGGGAAAGTACAGCTGATTGCGGAGGTGTGTTTATAACTCAGTGACAGAGAAAGGAGTCAGGCAAATACAGTCAAATCAGATAGTCTGGGCTTTCATTGTGTTCTCTGAACCACTTTTAATAAACTTTCCTGATACTCTGTCAAAGGATGTGGTCTCCATCAAAAGTTCTTTTCAGTAACCGAATCAACAAGAGGAGAAAAACACACCTACGCAGTCCCATGTGCAGCTGGCCTGTGGTGGTGTGTGGGGGGGGGGCGCGGGGGGTTGCGTGGGGTGCAGGCTGCCTGCAGTCCCAGGTGCAGCTGACCTATGGAGGGGTGCAGAGTGCAGGCTGCCTGCCCCTGTTCCCTACAGCTCCTGGAGTGGGGTGGGAGGCTCACTGAGACCACCAGCTCTAGTTTCTCTTTGTGTAAAATCACAGGTGTTTGTGTGTATGTGTGTGTGTGTGTGTGTGTGTGTGTGTGTCTGTCTGTCTGTCTGTGTCTGTGTCCATGTGTCTGTGTATCTGTCTGTCCATCCCAGTCTTTTACAGACACAAGCTCAGGGGCACAAAGAGCACTTCAGGCTCATCTGCCCACTTAGAATTAACTTCTCTCCCATCTAGAACTTTCCTACCTTCCACTCCGTCGACAAACCCAAGGGGTCTAAGGAGCTGGTTTCAGCAAGCAGATGTCATCCCTTGCCTTACCAAGCCTGCCTGTTCATGGCAGAGATCAGGCTGGTGCAGGGAGAAAGAAGAGGCACACACAGCACTTGCTCCAAGGAAAGATCCCCTCTGCTTACATCATTCCCATCATATACCATCATTAAAGTGAGGAGGAGACGTGTCTTCACACGTGGACAGTCTCTTGTTCAAGAAAGAGAAGATGAAGGGAGAAGCCAGGACACACCTCACTTCCCATAGAACATCCCTACTGCCCACAGCTCCTGTCTCTCTGAATCCGCCATTGTGTCTTCAATTCCTCTGTACCCTTCCTCTGTCACATCTGATGCGCTCGGAGGGACTCCATGGTGAGCTGTGTCTTGTTATTGTTGGTCTCTGGCTTATTTTTAAGTGACAGATTTTCTTGCCATGTTTGAAATTCGTTTTCAGGATTAATTAAAAACATCATTCGTAGCAGTATTGAACAGATGGTAGCTAGACTGAAGGTCAAGAAGGTGAAGATCGAGGGTCCCCATCCCAGCTTGGTGCTGTTCACAGGGCACACGGGGACTAGGACTGAGCCCTGCTCCTAGGTTCTTCTCCTGTACTCTGGCAGTTGTGACCCTGCTGGCCCTTGGAGGATCTGCTCTGCCCCTATGAGTTCTTGCATAAACACACACACACACACACACACACACACACACACACACACTCACTCACTCACTCACTCACTCACTCTCATACACTCACTCACACACGTCTCTCAACTCCACAGCCTCTCTGGGGAGGTGCGTCTCACGCCATGTTTCCACGGTGAAAGGAAGCTGGTTACCAGAGTACTGTACTTCAGATGTGGAGCATCCCCTGCAGGCTTTCATGCTGCAATTTTTATTTCTTGTCCTGCAGGGAAGGGAAGTGGTGAGAGCTTCGAGGTGGGGTCTAGGAGAGGGTCTTCTGGTCTTTCGTCATCTCTTTCCTGCATCTCAGCCCTCACATGAGCAGCTTCCTGTCATGGTGTGGATCTCCTGTCACCACAGCCCCAAGCAATAGCTCCAGCAGTCATGGGACTGAAACCAGGTAACCAAAGCCAGCTTTTCCTTTCTCATAATGTGGGTTAACCTCAGGTATCTTGCTACAGTATCAGAAAGCTTGACTGTTCTTCAAAAATGTGGACATGTATGTTAAGGTCAGACTTGGGATCCAGACCTCTCCATCTAAGCTCAACACAGACCCCAGAGGCCACAGTTGTCTTTAAATGGTAAGGAGCATGCCCTGTGCACACAGAGGTCTGTCTGACTACTAGGGTATTCTCCTTGCCCTGTGCCCACACACTCAGTGGACCAGCAAGGAACCACTCATTGTCCCTCAGAAAAACCCTCATGGTATCATCACAGCTGGACAGATGGACACCGGGGTCCATAACCTCTCGGCACAAGCCGTTCTGGAGGTACTGTGGGACTACTGTGTTCCTTACATGCCCTTCTGGAGAAAAGTTATCTTTCTGTGTCTGTAACAATACCTCTGAGATAGTTGGTCTATAAAGACGGCTTTGTTCTGCTTTCAGTCCTATTGGTACTGGCTGCGTTGCTTTGGGGCTAATGACATGAGGTAGGGACATTACTGAACAGGGTGGCTGAATCTGTGGTTCCATTGAAATGAATCATAAGAAACTAGAGAGGGACTATGAGAGGGGGAAAAAGGTTCTGAGGAAGGTGGAGGGGAGGGTAACAGAACATGAAAGGAGATGAGACTCGGGTAGGGGAGGCTGGAGGAAGGGGGCAGAAGTGAGGGGGAGGAGAATATCAGTAACAAGTCTTGTTTGAAAACGCCACCTTGAAACCTAATATTTTGTACGATAATTGAAAATCAAAACAAATCGAACAAACAAAACCCCATAGGAAAAGCATGAGTCAGCTCCTCCGTGCCTGGAAAGGCTCCATTCTACAAGAGTAAACAGAAATGGGGCCGGACTGCTACTCTTCCAGAGAACCCAGGTTCAATTCCCAGAACCCAGGTCAGGTGGCTCACAACCACCTGTAACTCCAGGAAGTACTGACAGACATGTGAACAAGCAAATAAGGTTACAGCAGAGACACGAAGCCGGAGCAGGCGGTTGGAAGAGCCCTCACAGTGTGCAGGGCAGCTAGAGAAAGTCTCCTTCATCTGGAGAAGGAAGCAAGCCCCTCAGTCTGTCCTCTGCTTTCCTGTCATGTGGGGACAATCAGGACTGTTACACCTCTGTCCCCAATAGAAATGTTAAAATAAACACATCTACTTAGACAAGGGAAGGGTACATCTGTAATCCCAGCACTTGGAAGGCTGAGGCAAGAAAGACCATCCTGGGCTGCCTAGACAGGCTGTCTCAACAAACAGATTTAAACAGCAACAAAACTTGCAAAGAGATCTAGTACTTCTTGTGCTGGTGCTCCAGGAGCTGGTGAGGGGACACTGTGGGAGGGAACACATTTAGACTCCTCTCATCATTAGGTCACTGTGTAATATCAGGCTGCCATTAACAGATAGGTACTCAGTTGGAAGAAACAGAATACTCAGAGCGTTGGACCATGGTACAGAGGTGTCGAGGACTCCTTGGGATGGTAATGGTGAGACCCGTGACAAAGGGCAGGAGGTCTGTGCTGACGGCCATGCCTGCATTGTTAACAGGGATATCTGAGCCAGAGCATAAAGAACTCCAAAGGCCCTATGAAGACGGCGTGGAATTCAGCAACTGCATTCAATGGGCTTCTTCTGGGGTGATATTCTCTCTGGAGGTGCAGGCAGCCATGTGTCTATTTATTGAAAGGCATGGTCCAGCGTTTCCTATACATGACAGAGGACAGACAGCAGGGAAGGGCTGGAACAGAAAGAGATTTTTCTGTCTCTGTTGCAGCCAAGGTAAAACCTGAGCTTTCATCCCTTCAAGTAACATTATTCACCTATTTGCTTATTTACCGACTATTATAGACATTTTGACAAGAATAGAGAGGAAACTAATCAAACAGCTCTGCATCATCTCCACTGGTCCATTTGGAACTGGAACCACATTCCTGCAGTTTCTCTGAGTGAACACACACACTCCTCAGCTGCTTGATCCTTGATCCTTGAGTATTCTCTGTGTGAATACACACACACTGCTCAGCTGCTTGATCCTTGAGTGTTGCCAGGATCCTTTTCTCCTGACTCTTCCCTAGAAGTCATCTCTGTTACACATTTGCCATTTCTGCTCCTAGGCAAGTGCTTGAAATGGTCCCTATTTATCATGAGGAATTTTTAAATGTATTTTTTTTTTTAGGTTTGAAAATGTTTTAGAAACGACATCACACTGCATATGTATTTTCTTCCACTCTTATTTTTGTTAAGACGACATGTTTGAGCGAGGTTTATGCTATTGATTCCTACAGTGCAATTTTGTTAATTTAAACTGTTGACTAGCATATGGTGTCGATATTTCATTCATCTACTGAGGGACGTTGTTTATTTGGGGGAGGGAGAGACAATCACAAGGGTGTGGAATGTGTAGTCAAGATAAGTGAACCAAGGCCTGGGCATGTAACTCACCTGGGAAAGTATTTACCCAGCATGCACACAGCCCTGGTTTTGATCCCCAGCCCTGCATACACCAGGCATGGTGGGCCCACTCTTGAATACTAGTTCCTCTGGAAGTAGAGACAAGATGACCAGAAGCTTAATGTCTTCTCAACTACACAGTGAGTTCAAAGTCAACCTGGGATGCATGACACTCTGTCTCAAAAACTCACCAGTAAACTAAAAGGTCCAATCCACGTGTGTGCCCAAGACCAGGGTTGTTACCTGATGCCAACACAGCTGAGTCATCTTGCCCAGGCTGTGATTGGTCAGTTGCTTGCACTGTTCTCTAAAGTTCTCCATGAAGTGGTTTCCTTAAACATCCTTGACCTGTTTAAGTGCTGGGAAAACCAGCTGATTATAGAATGTTGCACCTGCACCAACACACACACACACACACACACACACACACACACACACACACACACACAGAGGCACATATATACACACATGTACACACACATCCTTTGAATGAAATGACTAGATATACTGGTCAGATATAGTGTGTGTGTGTGTGTGTGTGTGTGTGTGTGTGTGTGTGTGTGTGTGTGTTGGTACAGGTGCGTGTACAGTTTGTGGAGGACACAGACTAATAACCTCAGGTGTCTCTCCAGGTACTCTCCACCTTGAGACAGCTTCTCATTTTTGCCTGGAGCTCACTGGTGTGGCTAGGCTGGCTGGCCAGTGAGCCCTAGAGGTCCACCTGTCTCCACCTCCCCTGCAATGAGATTATAAATGCACACCCCCAACCCTGACCTTTTTTCATGAATTCTCAAGTGTGTAGAAAGCATGTGACCACCGTATCCACCTCCACAGCCCCTTGCAGGTTTATTCTCAAGACTAGTGTTTATTTCTGCACTTGGTTAAGTAGCTAATTGAGTACAAAATTACTGGTTTTATCTGTATCGAATCCATTACTTTCCATTCCTATCATCTATGCTGTGGTAGACATTAGCTGCTTCAGAGAGGTCTATGATTAGATTATTAGCTGATATTTCCTGAACTTGA
Organism: Peromyscus maniculatus bairdii; assembly: GCF_049852395.1. NCBI lineage: Eukaryota > Metazoa > Chordata > Mammalia > Rodentia > Cricetidae > Peromyscus > Peromyscus maniculatus. The sequence goes on along the minus strand of NC_134873.1, from coordinate 33,836,601 downwards.
GAACTGGCCACAGTGTCAGAAGTGCACACAGCCCCTCCCCTCACTGGTAATCACTGTTGTTATCATCACTGTATACTCATTTATCATCTGAGTAGGCAGACATCTTGGTCAAGGTAAATGTCTACGTGGTGGTAAGGACGGGGTATTTGGGAGCCACTGAACTCCAGAGTAAGCAGGTGACTTTCTGTGTGTTCCTCTCTCTGTCTAGTGGCTTTAATGCAGATGGCCACTCCCACTTGTTGATGGGAAAAGTTAAGGGGAAGAGATTCAATAACTTGTTCCATGTCAGGTAGAACAATGTAAAGTAAGTGCAGTTGCATCCAACTCCTGAATTACATTTTTAGCTGAAGACAGTCTTTCTAGGAAATAAAAATAAACTCCTTTAGCCGAATACCAGGAATACCCTGAGTTCTATAGCCCATCCACTAGCAAGTGGCATAATGGAGGACATTGGAGAAAGCTAAGCACGGACCTTCTTTATTTAGCACATTTCAGGTTTTCGTTAACTCAAAAAACATTTTTCACACAACAAAGAATTTTCTTAAAAAATTACCACCAAATAAATGCTAATGAGACAATACAGCTTGGAGTCCTTAAGCCTAAAGGGATGGTTCTGTAGCAGTTACATGACTTTGTAGACCCAAGGGCTCTAGTCCAGCATCCTGCTCTGCAGGTGTCCCTCACTGCAAGTAGCACTCAATCCAGGTCCCAGGGAGAAGTGGTGTGTTTGTCATCCATTCTCTCAGAGAGGTGTGACAATGGACCAGATGTCTTGACATCCCAGAAGTTTCTAGGGACAGAAACCCACTCACAGACTCTCAGTGAGGGAAACAAACAATTACCATGACAACGGGGTGGGGGTGAGCGGATTGTGTATGTCCTCAATGATTTAGGTAGTTCTTATTTTATGATGATATAAACTAAGAGTCTTTGAAAATTCATATGAAATCCAATTCTTTGCTATAGTTTGTACCCATTTATAAAGGAGTGATCAGCAATTTCATCAACCTATAAAAAATGATAAAATTAGCTCCAGAGTTGGAATTCATAGGTTCTATTTATTTAGATAATTTACATTAGTTATTTTTTTCTCATTACTTTGATCAAATGCCTTACCAGAAGTGACTTAAGGGAGGAGGGGCTTCTTTTGACTCATAGCTCATGGATACAGAGTCCACCAGAGCAAGAAGACAAGGCAGCCAGTCACACTGCATCCACAGTGCTGAGATGTGCCTCTGTTCATTGACTTTTTCTATGCAGTCCAGGGCCTAAGTCCATGGAATGAGCCACATTTAGGTTTCAACCAAATTCAGGGGGGGTCTTCCTACTGTAATTAACCCGATCTAGAAACAACCTCACAGACACACCCACAGGCGTCTTTCTGATAGTTCTAGACACTATCAAGTTGAAAGTCAACATTCGCCAACACCATTGATTTGAGACAACTGAAAGGGTGAATGGAAATTGAAATAGTCCAGTGGCACATCTGCATCTGCACATGACAACCCCTTTTCTCTCCTCCTCTGTTATTTTATTCTCAAACTGAATTTCAACAATGAGACAAGTGATTATAATGTGGCAACAGACAAAAAAAAATTGTTTTCAGAGGACTTTCTGCCTACAGAGGCTTGGGAAATCCATTCTTCAAGTCACAGACATAGGCCTTTCAACTATCACCAATAATCGGCTGGTAAACCCCATTCCCATAATTGCTGCGCTCCAACATTTAAGGAGACCTACCGTGAGTGAGGTTTAGCAATTCTCTGTGCTCTGAGGAAGAGACCCCTTGGGGATCTTCTTTCAGACTGGATGGCATCTCCCTTTAATCTGGAGTTTAAATACAATCTTCACTTCCTGATGCATATCTTTTATCATGTGACTTCCCGGGGAAATGTGAATGGATATCTGCTTTCCCCAGATATGGCACTGATGATAGATCAAAGCAAAGATTCCACTCACACCCAGCTTTTCACATTGTTAAGTTTATTGGGGTTAATTATAGCTGAGGAGCTACTTACAGGAACATGGACAAAAAAAAAAAAAAAACTCACTCCACCATGAGTGAGAACTTGTGAATGTTGCATTCTTGAAGCTTCCTGCAGGATTTGCAGCCAGCTTGACAGAACAGAGTCTCCTCTACCCAATGTTGGTACTGATACATCCTTGGGGAAGGGGTTTTGTGAGTCTCATTCATTCATTTCAGGAACTTCGTGAAATTTGTGAGTTGCTTGTTTTCCCCAAGCCTTGGAAGTTGTGTTTTGTTATGAGTCCTCATGAATCTCCCTCCAGAAGGGGATGTTTCAATTCAGATGAAATGGCTGCACATCAATAATCCTCAGGTAACAAAAACCTTAGCATCAATAGAAATTTCCTGTGTCAGAGTTTTGGACCCATTGACTGAGATGATTGGAATTCAACTAGGCTGGGAAAGACTCTTCTGGGAACAGAACAATTCACCTGCATTATTGTTCCATTCATTCATCCAATGAGTTAGGTCTTACTACTTTTCTGTGCCCAGGACAAAACCCAAGGTACATGAGGCATATGCCCTACCATTGAACAATGCCCTCAGCAAACTGTATTTGGAATTAAATGAATAGTTGCTCTGTTATGAAAATTCCAGGTGCTCTAGGGCTTAACATAGCACTGTATAGACACCTGAATCATGCAACTGATTTTTCTGTTCAATTGACAGAAATTTTTTTATGTTAAAAACCCATAGTAATACTATCCTAGCTTCTTCAGATATGGGGTGCGTGATGCTCAGCTCATCTGAAATGCTTGGGACCAGAAGGGAGTCTTTCATAGTGTGGGATATTTGCCCAAATGTCATCAATTAAACTTCTGTAATATGAAAATCTGGAATTGGAAGCATTCCAGGGCTCAAAGCATTCATATGTGTAGCATTTTAGATCTGGGAGAGGCATGAACAGAAATAGTAGGAACTTCATCATGTTATCAGAGAAGGCATGTCTCTCCACTCTGGTCAACCAGAAGGAGAGGTAGACAAGTGAAATCCCTGGTGGCTGATCTACCAGGGATGCATTCTTAAAAATAAATAAATATTCTCCCTTCCCTAGAAGGTGTCAATCCTGATAGCTGGGAGTGGGGCTTCTTGGCTACCTCCCCTCTTCACTCTGGAGTTTTCTCTGAGTACAGTTTGCACAGATCTTATGCATGCTGTCACATGCTAGTTCATGTGTGCAGCAGCCCTGCTGTACCTGGAAATCATCTGCAGCCTCTATGTCTTCCACAATGATCCCTGAGCCTTGGGAGGAAGTGGGTATGACAGAGCTGCCCCATTCTGTACTCATGGTTTCTTGAAACATTGTTCTCCAGCATGGGGAATAGGTTCCCCACAGCCAGCTAAGCACCAGAGACAGGTCCTGATCCCACTGCTAGGAACCTTACAAAGAGACCAAGCTACACAACTGTCACACACATGCAGAAGGCCTAGGTTGGTCCCATGCAGGCTCCCTAATTGTCAGTCCAGTGTCCATGAGCTCCTAGGAGCTTATAGGAATAGTTTCCTTCACTCCATTATCTAATCATTTCAAAACAGAAACAGACAGAAAATTACTTGTAAAAAGGTGTGCTGGAAGGTTTAAAAAAAATTCCCCGTCAATCTGTTTTTTTTTTTTTTTTTTTTTTACTGGGTTACACAAATTTTATTAGTGTTTAAGTGAAGTTTGGAAGTACAAATATTGCTCTGGAGAAGAGCATTTCAAAAGTAAGTCATGAAAGTGGGGATTTTGTTGGAGAGCTAGCTCCGGTTCAGAGATGTGCTAGACAGCCTCTGGTTTTCCAGGGTTGGGAGCTAAGGTCACAAGGCAGCTCCCCAGCCCCAACTGCTTCCTTCAGTAGCTGTCTTTTTGTTGGTTTCTTTGTTAGCCTTGTCTTCTGAGATGACATTTCACTGTGTAGCCTTGATGTCCTGAGGATATAGACAAGGGAAGAATGTTCCAGCAGGTTCGGGCATGGCTGTGAAGGGGCACAGAAGCATCATACACTCAGGGCTAGGAACCATCTTCTCCCACTGGGACATTTGTTGGTTCCTGGAGGAGCAGCTTGAACTGTCCAAGAGGGCCAAGGCAAGGCCAAGTCTCCATCCAGTCAGGAGAACACAGAAAGGACAGTGGCAGCATAGTAAACCCAGTACTCTTGGTTCTGTTGAAATAGGGGACACTGAGAGTCTCTGTCCATGGAGCCAGCCATGCAAATGAGGGGGATGTGGAAGGTTCTAAGATGAAGCCTTCAACTGGCAAGCAGGTTTTGACCTCAGTGGTGAGATCTAGTGTCTCCATTCTTTGTGAAGCTAGTGGGCTGCAAAAAGCACCATGTGCAGACAGGCTCGATGTTGGGTTGTTTGGTGTCTCCAGGGGCACGGAATCCATAGGGCAGCCAGGTGAGTGTCCAGGGTGCTGTGTGTCCAGAGAGCAGTCCTTTCTTTCCTAGAAGAGGCGCCTCCGGGCCTTGCAGCAAGGGCGCCAGAGCTTCTGCCTACTCTGAGGGTCCTGTGCCTGGTGACTTGGAGGAGGAGGAGGAGGAGGAGGAGGAGGAGGAGGAGGAGGAGGAGTAAACCATGTGTACTCATCAAAATATCATCTTGAGGTTACCTCTTAGAAATTAAAAGAAATTTCAAAACAAAAACAAAAACATTGTTCTCTCCTTTTTCTATAATTTCTTAGTGTCCACAGGACACTGAGATTCTCTTACTATTTTCAGGCATTTTTATTTTCTATTTGTGTTTCAGTTTGTGTAACTTCTACCACCTGGATCTCAAGAACTTCAATATTTTCTTCTGTTTTATTTAGTTTGAAATTAAGATCCCGAGGAACATTTTTCATTTTAGATAACTTTCAGGATTTGACATCCCATGAAATTTTATCATAAAGCTTTACTTATTAAAATGATTATGTTCATGTTGTCCTTTAAATCTTTTAACACATATTCACTAACAGGTTTGTAGCTAGAGTTTTTCTGGTCCTGCCTGGCCCACAGTCGGGACAAATCTCTCTCACCTGCCAGTCCCACAGCCGCTCAGACCCAACCAAGTATACACAGAGACTTATATTGCTTACAGACTGTATGGCCGTGGCAGCCTTCTTGCTAACTGTTCTTATAGCTTAAATTAATCCATTTCCATAGATCTATACCTTGCCACATGGCTCGTGGCTTACCGGCGACTTCACATGCTGCTGCATGGTGGCAGCTGGCAGTGACTCTCTCCACCTTCCTGTTTTCTCTGCTCTCCTCTCTGTTAGTCCCGCCTATACTTCCTGCCGGGCCATTGGACAATCAGTGTTTTATTTATTGACAAATCAGAGCAATTTAACATACAGACCATCCTATTGGAAAAATTATTTTGGCCACTCCACGTAGTTAAAAGGATATTTATTAAATGGCGTAACTCACAAATTAAGTAATGGGTAGGTCGCAGGGTCTGGGGAAGGTGTATTGCAGTCCAGCGGTGTTCTCTGGAGCTCTGCACAGTCAATCTGCACCGGTCAGCGCCCAGAGCGAGCGCTGGCCCATCCAGCTCTCGGGTCCCCAGGCGCCTCCCCTCGCCCCGCCTCGTAGGCGTGACAGTTGCCAGAGTCTCAATGGGGGTTGGAACTTCCAGAACCAAGCTGGAATGGCTACCCACTACACCATCCCACAGCACAGGTTTACAGGCTTGATTAGTCAGTCTCATGACAGCTGATTGGACCAACTCTTTTCCTTGACTAATTAAAAAATAAAAAGGGCATGTGTCATGGACTCATGGGTGGCACAATGTGATGTTAGTGTCATTGAGCATTGGATGTCTATTTGTGTTTTTCCTTAAAGGCTTTTTGACTCTGTTTAGTGAGACCATTGAGACAGATGAGGGGTGTGTGTCTGTGTCTCTGTCTCTCTGTTTCTAGCTGTGTCTTTGTGTTTAAATATCATGCTTGTTTTGAGCTCAATTTTAATTTCTCTTAGAAAAGATTAAAAAAAAATCTACCAAACTTTATACAAGGGATAACTTAGCTCTTTCCCTAAGATGTGTCCATTTCAGTCTCTGAATGTTCCAGGTATTTAGTCAGGTCAACATTATATGTGCTCTGGGAATCAATCAGCCTATAGCTGTTGTCTTTTGCTATGTCCAAACTTTATACACGAAGAGTTGACTTCAGCAGCAGATTCAGTGGGGGCCACACACACACACACACACACACACACACACACACGTACACATGCACATGTGAGTGGACACATGAATATACACACAAACACATTTGCATACATACATGTACATACAGGCACATGCACACATACAAACATACATGCATGTACATACACACATGCACACACACATACAATTTATTTGCAGCACTTTGGTCAGAATAGTTGTTAACTCCTCAAAACTCATTCTGGAATTCTTTTTGTATATAATCATCACACTTTATGATCTCTGCATCCCAGATGAAGATGTACTACATCAGTTTGACTTATTCTGTCTCTGTAAAACAAAAACAAGAACAAGGTTAGGCACCTCTAAGAAGGAAATCAGTTTTCTCCTAAGACTCAGCCTATTCATGTTTCTCATCCCAGGCATTACAGTTACACACCATTGGCTGATATCTGAAAAAGTAATTGCACATATTTTGCCTATTTTTCCATTTGTTTTAGTGGAAGAGTAAAGATGTGGTTCCCATTACTTCAGTGGTTAGCATTCAAGTTCTCACATCTTTTATTTTAATGCCTTTTCAAATTGTTTTAGACAAATGGGTAATTCACATTCAAGCTAAATTTTAAACATGTTTGGTACTACCAATGAGAATAAGTCAGCCAACATGGCTTTAAAATAGTAAATTCCTTCACACATGGCCAAGTTCACAGTGCTCTGGCGAGAGCCTTTTTCTATCTTGGCCCCAGGAAGGTTCTTTTGCTTTGTTTGCTCTTTACAAATAACTGTTAGAACAACTCCCATCCCAACAATACTATTTTACCTGTGCATTTTGCAGTGAACGAAATTGGATGGTTATAAGCCAAGATGAGAGAACACCAAGAAAGCCAGAGACCCTTCTCCTCACAAACACCAAAGAAGCCCAAACACAAGGGCAAATGCTAGAGAATGGGCAGACCGCATACAGCAGTTTTCCTTCTCTTTAAGTTTTACTTGAATGAAAGTATGATTTGCATAATAAAATGTCTGTATTTCAGATTGTACTGGAACTTCCAGATAGTCAAAGGAAAAAAAAAAAAAACTTCACACCTACCTCGTACCATATATAAAATTTAAGTAAAATTGAATTATTTTGTCAAGAGCTATACCAGGTCTCCCCACTTTTGATTTTAAACTGTACTTGAATTGTATTACTTAGCTCCTCATCAGGAAGTGAATGGCTTCAGTATAGTGTAGGGAGACTGCAAATTAGATTCGAAGAATTGGCAGTTTGATGACTAGAGAGTAGGTTCATCTGTCCGAAAGGGTTGTGTGTGCAAATTGAAGACTGGGCATGCCGAAGTCAGGGATGGCTTCTTCAAAAGGATTCTGCATAAGTTCAGGAATTAGCCAAAGGAAAAATGGCGGAGGTGAGAAATCTCAGTGTGCAAGCCACAGTTGAGTGTGCACGCACATGATGCCCAGTGGCTTCTGGGTTCTGAAGTTGAGTGTGTGGCACGTCAGCCAGTTATTGAGAACTTAGTGCAGATAAGCGCTGTGGTAAATATTCACAAATATCACTTCTTCTAAACATAGAAATCACAGATTTTCTAGGTTATCACTCTAGCATCTGACTGCCTCGCTGATCTTACTTAAAAAGTTTGGGGACTTTTGGCAGCTCCCCAAACTTCCTTATCACATTTTTCTTGAAAGATATTAAAAGATTTTATGTTATTATATGGCAAGATGTTGAAAATTCATAGGTTTCTATTTCATATCCTCAATGGAGGAATTATAATGGATATTATATGTGATATACAATTACATACATGATGGTATATAAAGCCCTAGAAACTTATCGCCTTCATGACTTTGCTCTAATTATTTTAACATCCTTCCCCATACATAACCTTCCCCTATGTTATTAACAACTTTTTTTTTTTTTTTTTAAAGCAAATGACGCTTCTCAGACCATTTTAATGTGATTAATGGGGAAAGAAATGCTGAAGCGGAGAGCACTGTGCCAAAGGAACAGAAGCCATCCTTCCCCCCAGCCAGGCCTTCCAGGCTCAGGCAGCACACAGCCCATTGGAAGAGTTCCATTCCATCCAGATCTGTCCCCAGGTCATACGTCAAGGTCGTCATGCCAGGCTCAAAGCTGTCCTCCAGCCACAACCCCTGGTTCCTGTCGTCAGAGTTCCTTTGGCAGAGACATTCTCGGGATGCGTTGCAGGGGGCCCAGATGAAAGCCTGGCACGTAGAAGGCTCACCTAGGTGGAGGTTCTGGCCTCACACCGGAGCCATGGCAACAGACCATCTGTCTCTGGTTGTCAATCCCGGAGATCTTTGGGGATCAGAGAAATGGGCTGGTGTAGTTCCGAACCGTGTGCCATGGGCCACCTCACACTGTCCATGGGACTCACAGAAGTTTCGGCATGTTTTTTCAGATGCGGTAGCCCGCAGTGAAGAGGGTTAGTGACTGTGTCCTACCCTGGTTTCTGTTTACTCTCTGCGATAGGAGACAGCAAAGGGATTTTAAACCAGGAGTGAAACACAGAAGACACTCCCCTCTCTCTGATTGTTTCAGCATTGCCTATGCTCGTTTACGACACTTATTATTCAGTTAGAACTCATGATAACTTTTTTCCCTTTATTTCAAAAGTTAGAGAAGAAAACATAATGAGGTGGTTGGGAATTGAGTCATTTCAAGGGAATTTTAAAAAAAATCTGCAATCTCTTTATCTGGGGGCATTTTTTTTATTAAGAAATTTCGTTTTTCATTTTACACACCAATCAAAGATCCCCCTCTTCTCTCCTCCCGTACCCCCCAGCCCTTCCCCACAACTGACCTCCCACTCGCCCCCCCCCCCAGAAGGCAAGGCCTCTGGTGGGGAGGCACCTCCAGTAGAGGCAAGTCCAAGCCCTTCCCCCTTCCTCAAGGCTGCATGAGGTGTCCCATCATAGGTAGTGGGTTCCAAAGAGCCCTCTCATGCACCAGGGATGGATTCTGATTCTACCACCAGGGGGCCCCTGGGGGCATTTTATGTGTATTTGTTGTTGTTGCATTGGAAGATGCTCTAGGTCAGTATTCTGTAAAGGATAAGTACGCTTGTCAGTCAGTACTTCTCAATTACTTTAGTGCTGCACGCGAAGCAATGATACACCAGTGTGTAGGGGAGGGTGACATTTCTGGCACCAACGACTGGCATGCCAGCCTTGAGGGAGGACCAAGGAGTCCGTCTTTCCATCACCTTCTTGGGTAGAACATGAAGGCTGCCAGCAGAGGCGATGAGGTCAGGAAAAAGCACGTACTGCGGTGGAGGACATAGTAATGGTCCGTACCTGTGCTAATCCTGCTGTTAGTCCGGGTTCTGCCTGAGCCTCTTCTGTGGTTTCCTCAGATCAGCTGCGAAGGGCTGAGCAGGGAAGCGGGGGTGGGGGTGGGGCAGGGATGGGACGGGACACACATTCTGGCCACTCTGCCTTGAATGCGGAACATCCCCCATAGGCTCACCTTGTGTTTGGCCTTTTTTTTTTTTTTTTTTTTTTTTTTTGGTTTTTCGAGACAGGGTTTCTCTGTGTAGCTTTGCGTCTTTCCTGGAACTCACCTGGTAGCCCAGGCTGGCCTCGAACTCACAGAGATCCGCCTGGCTCTGCCTCCCAAGTGCTGGGATTAAAGGCGTGCGCCACCACTGCCCGGCTGTGTTTGGACTTTTGATTCCCAGCTGGTAGTACCACCAGGAAGGTGATGTGATATTTAGACAGTGGAGTCTCACCAGAGGAAGAGGGTCACGGGGGCAGCTCCACGTCTAGTTCCTCCTCTGCTTCTTGGGTACAGGTGCCATGGGACCAGCTGGCTTCTAGCTCCTGCTGCTGTGCTGTGCCCACCATGACGACCTTATTCCCTTAACTGCAAACCAGAATACTCAGATATTCCTTTAAGTTGTTGCTTTTCCAGCAGATGTTTTGTCGCAGGGGTGAGAAATGATACACTGACAGTGATCTGGATTACTGAATGGGAACACCGACCGGAGTACTCGGCTCTCTTGAAGTGCAATCTGACACATGGAAGGTCACATGTGGAAATGCCAAAAGGAGAATGAGTCAAATGTCATTTCTCTCTTTAGCTTTTTTTTTTTTTTTGGCCATTAGATATATGGGGTGAGGGAGGACTGAGTTTAATCTACCTGGAAACTTCAACCCACCTGTCTGAGAGAACACGTGTTGGTGTGTCTGGCTTTGTGCTTTGCATGGTGTGTCTGTGTGTGGTTCTGTGTATGTGAGTGCAGGCGTCTGAGCTGGAGTTATTAGCAGTTGTGAGCCCTAGGTGCAGGCATTGGGAACTGAACTCTGATCCTTTGCACGAACAGGAAGATATTTAGCCACTGAGCATCTCTTTGGCTCCTCCCACCGTTGCTTACGATGTGCTCCTCTACAAATCTGTCTATCCATTGCCTTGGACACCATCCTGGTCATCACCACCTCTATCTACAAGGACTACTTGGTGAGCAATCCTATCAGGTCCCCTGGTGGCCTCTTCCAATCAGTGTTACCCATAGAAACCACATCAAGTATAGTCTAACTTAGGATTTTTCATATAACTAAAAAATGATGGCTGCATGATACTCTAATAATCGCCAAATGGAGACCATATGACCTTCTCAGTGTATGGGGAAAATGGGCCATAATTTGGTGGATTATTCCACCAACTCAATTCACTTGTCTATTTCTCCGTAAGCAGGCACTTTTTTGAGACCTTATATTTTAGAAGTGTGACACTCTTCCCGATAAATAAGACTGTGTACTCTTTTATGTTGGTCTCACACAGTTACAGAGTGAATACTCTCAATGCATGCCCTTATGCCACCATATTTCTCGAATACGGGTCACATGCCGAAGCTAAACCCCACTACCATCTGTTACCTCTGTGTGTCGATTTGTTATCCGGAGCTGTTTCATCTTAGGCCCACGGTTCCCTCCAAAGTGAAGGCTGCAATTATCTCCTTTGATTACCATTCACTCGCTGTTGATTGAGCGCCTACCGGGCAAGACCAACTGTGCCGTGGCATGTAGAGGAGACTGAGAGCAAAGCGGAACTCTGTCACTGCCTCTGAGGAAATCGGGATTCAGTAGGGGAGATGGGACACGCAGAAGAGCATGGTGTGAGCAGAGTTGAACTGGAGGTCACGGGAAGGAGCGGGAAATCTCAGGCTGTTAGGAGTATACAAGGGAAGCATCCCAATGCCTGTCCACTGTTCGCAGACTCTACACTCACTAATGGCTCATCTCCACGTAGGCCTTGTCACTTTACAAATGCTGAGAAACTCACTCAGCGTGTGTCTGTTCCCTGAGAGGGAGTGAACTCGGGTTGTGTCTTCAGGCTTGGCCGTAGGCATCACTGGTCCCTGTGCCATCTCACCAGCCCCAATTTCATCATAATGAAGGTTCCTTTTCCTTGTATGAAAAGTTATTTGTGGGTTGGCATCTATTAATTATACACAATAGAGGGTTTCATGATTACATTTCATATATGCATATAAATGTATTTTGATCATATTCACATCCCAGTACCCTCTCTTGTTCCCTTCTCGCTCTCATTGAACTCTTTCCTCTCCTTCAACTTTCCTATCTTCTATTTGGGAGCCAGTGAGTTTAACTGGAGTTACAGGAACATGGGTCAGGGATTATTTACAGGAGCATGGACACCTTACCAGCAGATATGCCACTGAAGAAAAGGTCTCCCACAACAACCAGCAACCATTGGCTGGCTGTAGATGCCAGGGAAGGGGGTGTCTCATAAGCCTTCTCCACCAGCTACCATGAACTGCTGATATATTCCCAAGGAGGGTTACTTGGTCTCTGCTGTAATTACTTCTTGATGAGTCCAGCTCCCTTAGTTGGTAGAGAACTCAAGGCTGAAGAGTTTGAACTCAGGTCAGAGTACCCAAATAATACCAAGAGTGTTGCACACCTCTCTCTACTTCTAAACTTCCTTTAAAAATACTATGATAGTACAGTGGTTTATTATATAAAAGTTTATATATATATATAAAATACATACCTAACTATATATACATAACTTTCATATAATTAAAGTTATTATATAATAAAAATTTATATATACACACACATACATACATATATATGTATATGAGCCAACTCAACTGTGTGAAAATCCCATGATTCAACAATATCATAACACCCAGAAAGAATGGCTTAAAACTGAAGAAACAAAAATAGAGAAGGAATCAGTCTCCTCCGTGTCAAGTGACTACAACATGTCTGATCTTGTGGTTTTGACCTATTTCGGGCTAATGCTCTCCTCTCATAAGGTGAGGCTTATTTCACACTATGTGTGCCCTACCAGAGTTTGAAAATGGAAAGTTGGAATCTTTATTTGGGAACAGAAAGGAGATGAACAGACCACCCAGATACATTCCATCAACTCTGGCATCAACACGTGTAGTACATTTCATGGAGCGTGTGCATGTATGTGAACAGACAGCAGAAAGGACAGGCTAAGATAAAAAGAAATGTATTACTGGACAATACTTCTGGATGACCTCATTTCCATTTATAGATGTATATCGTGTGTGTGTGTGTGTGTGTGTGTGTGTGTGTGTGTGTGTATACACACTATCTGTATATTATATATGGAATACTGTCTCAGGGCTTAAGATGCTGAGAAAACATTAATTGGATTTCTCTTAACCTAGATTCTTGATAAAAAATAAGGAAGTTGAATCTGGTGACCAGTATGGTATATAATCATGAACTGAGGGTTCTGGGAACTAAAAGTTAAGGCAATGCGGAGAAAATGTCTTGGGATCCTTAAGCCCACTCCAGTATCTGGAAAATTCTGTATTAATTCCTATTGTGTTGCTGTGAGAAGACGCCTGACAAGCATCCTAAGGAAGCTGGGGTGAACTTAGCTTCCTGTGTGATGACAGAGTCCATCGTGATGGGGATGGTGTGGAGCACAAGCAGCAGCAGGACCTGAGGCAGCTGGTCACCCGAGTCTTCAGACGTGAAGCAGAGATGAAGCCTAGTGTCCAGCTCACCCTCTCCTGCTCATGGGTCCTGGATACCAACCTGGGAGACGGTTGCTGCCCACACTTGGGTGAGTTTTCCCTATTGAGTTAAAGGTCTTTAGAAATGCCCTCACAGACACACAAGTGTGTCTCCTAGGGGATTCTCAATTAGGTCACATTTACAAAGCAGATTGACCACCACAATAGCCTTGGATATAAAAACAGAAGGACACGCAAGATTTTTCTTACATGGAACAAAGTTCATCTGGTTAAGTGAATCCCACCCTTTAACAAAATTTAATCATATCGAAGAAATGTCCTTCAATAATTACCCCTGGTTACATCCGTTGGAGAATCATAAATGGTAGGCCCACAGGTAAAGCCCTACCAGTGACCTCTGCATCTTCAGAAACGGCCTAGCTCGTCTGAGGAGCAGCCAAACCCACAGCCATTGGTACTCCACTTCTGGTTGTTCCAAAGCCTGACTGTCCATGGGGTTATCTCCAGAAGTTCCCACATTGAAGGTCACACATGACCAAAGGACAGCCTGTGGTTCAAATCATAGCACAGACACTACTCCAAATTGTTGGGCAAATTGAGGTCCTTTGGCTGTGGCTGCTCTGTTTCCAGGTTGTCCTAACAGAGGAGTGAAATGCAATGTAAGTGACTCCACGAAACAATCATGTGGGAACACGTCAATACCTTACCACATGATAAACATAAAAATGACGAGGTTCTAAAGCCGTCCGTTAAATTACCACATTCATTGGATCACAAATGCCATGAGAAGTACGTAGATTGTATTAGTTTGTTTCACAAACTCATAACCAACTCTCGCATCAAAGTCACCTTGACTAGGTAACAGCCTCTTAGCAAACTGAGGACACATTACCTACTCTATGGTAATTAAATAGGAGACAACTTTGAGTCGGACAGGCTAAGCAGCTTCTACAATGTCTGGTAAATGTGAGGAGAAAGGTCTGTGTCCCACTACACACCAACCATGGGGCAACAGTTCAAACCTTACAAGGACGACCCATTCAGGAGACCTGTTTGCTTGGGAAGCTGTTCAAATGTTCCTGTTAGTAGTTTTACCATTTTGTTCTGAAAAGGGGACCAACACCTGCCCAGATTATTTCTAGAACAGACTGAGAATTGCATCCTTGTTAGACTCCAACACACCGGCGACATGAGCTGAGATACCAGAAACACTGGTTCCCATCCAACTGTCCACTGCAGTAGCCAGATATGACACTCATTTCCACACCAGGTTCATTCTGGGATCGGATTTCATCATCGTTTCTTTTCCTGAACCAAGGTTGGAAGCTGCTGGAGCCAGGACTTTGTGGCATAATGTTTGCCCTTCAATATCCATTTCCCCTTCCACACGCTGACTTGAAGAGTGCCGTCCTCTCTGCCATGGGTTTTGTTCCTGTTCATGGAATCCAGTTTGCTCTGTGCATTCTCTCTGCTACAGAAGAAAACAAAATGAGAGAAATGTGAGCAAGAAAGTGATACAGACTAGGGGTCCTGATTGGGTTTGTTTTCTCTTCCAATTAAAAGGCAGGAAAAACCCAAAACACAACAGGTAGCAATAGAGAACCCTAGGTCACCACAGACAGAATCAGCAGTTGAAGAAAAGCATTTGTTGGGGGTGAGGAAGAACAGGCATGCAGCAGACACACAGGAAGACTCTCCCAAGCCGAGAGGGGCCTCGGGAAGCTGAAAAATCTCCTCTTGAGATCTGGGGGTTTTAAAGCCTCTGAAGAATTTTCCTCCCCTAATGCAGAGTTGGTCAATTTGAAGACAGCTGTGGTGGCTGATTGGGCAGCAACTCTTGTGTGACATGTCCTGAGCAGGCTTTGGACTTTTGGAGCCAGCCCATCAGGGGGCCTGCTGGTGGGAAACAAAAGCCTACAAAGCCTTTTGAGCTGCCAGGCTTTTGTCTGAAGTTAGGAGAGTGAGGAAGAAGTCAGCCATCTTGGAATTTCAGGATCTTTATTACACAGGGCACAGGGTGTGGAACCTGCTCTTGGCATGTCTGATGGTGACTCCGAGTGAAGGACTGATAAATGAGGTTTCCAGCTGATTCCTGAAGAGCCAGACATAGATGTGGTGGGATAAAGATTTGTGATTCTCAGTATTGCCGCATAAATAAGTAGTTTTCTAGAAATATGAAGTAGGCCACACACTAATTAACCAAGAAGTAGTATGAGTCATTCTACTGAATCCTCAAAATCAGATGTCTATTACCCAAAATTCTGAGCTTAAGCTGTAAGGATCTCAGCTGCCCAAGAGTATGGAGACACTGGACCTAAGTTTGACCTTGTCAAACGTGTTCCTTTCTTTATAGCACCCCTGCCCCCTACACACACACACACACACACACACACTCCATCCCAAATGACGTGAAAATACTGGGTTTACTGTCTGCTCCTCTGCCTTCATTTACAGCTATGATTTTTATTTCTTGATTTTTAACTCTGCAGGACCTCTACCCATCACAGCCCCTGTCTCCACCTGTCTCCCTTTCATTGAAAAGCAGATTTCCTTTGTGCTCCTTGCAGCGAGGCTGCTCTAGAAAGCCAGCTTTCCTAGGCCCCTCTGCAGCCCATCTCCTGTGGTCTAGACCTCTCGCCCACTCTTCTCCCTTCAGTCTTGATCGGACTGTCTTCCTAGAATGTGATTTTCCTATTGTGTACCACTTGCCAGACCCGCACCCCAGCTCCTCAAGGGAAGCCAGACCTGCACCCCAGCTCCTCAGGGGAAGCCAGACCTGCACCCCAGCTCCTCAGGGGAAGCCAGACCTGCACCCCAGCTCCTCAGGGGAAGCCAGGCCTGCACCCCAGCTACTCAGGGGAAGCCAGACCTGCACCCCAGCTCCTCAGGGGAAGCCAGGCCTGCACCCCAGCTCCTCAGGGGAAGCCAGACCTGCACCCCAGCTACTCAGGGGAAGCCAGACCTGCACCCCAGCTACTCAGGGGAAGCCAGACCTGCACCCCAGCTACTCAGGGGAAGCCAGACCTGCACCCCAGCTACTCAGGGGAGGTAAGACTGCTTGTTTAAACCATAGTCAGAAGGGGCCAGCAGTTCTCACGGTACAGCTATCCTCCCAGACTCACACCTAGGCCACCATTGCACAGAGACTGATTTCGGCAGAATTCTGGGTCTGGGTTGGTGTACTAGGCATCATCATAATGAGAAAGCATAGCTTTATGGATAGAACCTGATGTGACAGACAGCAAAACATATTCTCGGAAAGGCTCAGGAACCATCCATCTTCAAAGGAGAAGGTTCTAGGAGCATTATGAAGATCTGCCTCGATACTTAGCAAAATCCGAGGGACCACAGCAGCACAAGTTGCGGTTGGCTTCAACTCTGCAGCTACACAGCACAAGCATGAGACCCCAAACTCCGTAGATGGACAAGCACACACGTGGTTCTGAGACCGCTTCACAGGGACAGTCAGGGAAGCACCCTAGCCGGCGCTATAAGCAGATCCACGTGAAGATGCCGTCCACATCGGACGCGCCAGGATTCCTGGCCTCATCTCCGTTCAATTGCTCCTTCCCATTTATTCTTAATTTCTGCACTGAAGCCCAGGGTGGATCTGCTGTGCAAGTCTGCCTCAGATCCACCACAAACAAGTTTTGTCGCATCTGTTGAGCTCAGCTAGTAAGCACAATTTATAAAACACTGAATGACTAACCCCTGTAACCATTTTAATGACCCTAAAACAAAGTGCTTAGAGCAACATCTGTCCCAGCAGCTGGGTTCTCTGCATGAGTGGGCAGAGCGACACATTGGGACAGATTCTCTTCTCCCTTTTGACAGAAACAATCGCAGCAGATCATTTTTATCGTAATCAATTTAGGTACAGTTTCTTGGAAACCATCTGCGTGGTGTTCATAGATTGTGCTTAAGAATTTAAATGTGTATATTTTTGGTCGCTCGATGGAGCATCTGCTAATGGCCACATAAGTTCCAGTCTTTATGCGGAAAGTTATTTCCTTGTGAAGGGATTAGTAGATTGGCTACTTGATTTTATCCTGCTAACGACCCAATAAGCCGCCGCAGTTTGAATGGCATCTGCCACAGGCTGTCAGCTGAGGACTTAATTGCTAAAAATAAATAAATAAGTTTACAAAGGAACAACCAAAGTTGATGTGGGGAGGTGAATGGAACCGAAGTGAGATATTTTATAGTCTTCCCACCTCCAGCTCATACCCGTATGTTAATCTGTCCGCAACTGGGCCCCCAAAGTGAAAGACGGGAGTCGGTTTTGGGAACAATGCTTTCTGTTCTGCGCTTCTGGACTAGTTTTGTTGTTGGTTTTACAGCTGTTAGTTAAGTGATTCTGTAAAGAAATCAAATAGCAAAAGCAGCCAGCATTTACCTTAGCTTTGAGGATAATTTTAGGATCACATTAAAGGATAATTACTCTTAAAATACTAGGTAATGAAAATGAAGTGGCTTTGAAGGGATTTGCCCAAAACATGCTGTCAGCTGCATTTTAGGATGGGGTGCATTCTTTAGCACCACTGAGCTGCGACAACACATTCTAAAATTCCTCTTCTTCTTGAGTGTAGCATGAATCTTAAAGGGTCTTATTAATAAAATCAAACCTGGGAGCCAGGTATTGGGGTGAATGCTGGAAGATCAGAGAAGCAGAAATGGCCACAGCTACCTCACCTCACCAATTCCTCAGCTGATCCTGTTTCCTCAGACTAGAAGCCTCTGTGTCCTCATCTGAATGGATCTCAGCTGAACTGCTGCTCCAAAGCCTAAAAGCTTAACCAACCAAATGCTTAACCAGCCAAATGCTTAACCAGCCTAGTTCCTGGTCCTTACACCTTATATACGTTTTCTGCCATCACTTCCTGGGATTAAAGGTGTGAGTCACCATGCCTGACTGTTTCCAGTGTGGCTTTAAACTCACAGAGATCTGGATGGATCTCTGCCTCCCAAGTTCTAGGATTAAAGGCGTGAGTGCCACCATTTTCTGGCCTCTATATCTAGTGGATGTTCTGTTCTCTGACCCCAGATAAGTTTATTAGGGTGCACAATATTTTGGGGAACACAATATCAAATTTCCCCTTTTTTGTCTATATACAATATATGCAGTCAGGAATTACATAAACAATGTCTAGTCCATTAACATTTGACAGATTCAGATGAAAAAACTCCATTATATATATAAACAATGTCTAGTCCAGTAACATTTGATAAACTCAGACAAAAAAATTCATTACTTGCCTGTTTAAAACAAGTAGCTCCCTTTAAAAAGTAGATTCAATAATTAACCTTTTTATCTTATCATATACATATTTTTTCTTTTCATAATAGATTCAGTAATCTACCTTTTGTCATTTTTATATCTTACCCTTTTCTTTTTAGAGTAGATTCAATGATCTGCCCATTTATCCTATTATTTCTTTATCTTTTTTCTCAGAGTAGATTCAATAATCTACCTCATATCTATATTCTCCTTTCTCTCTCTTTTTTTTCCAAACAAAAACTCTGAATCTAATCTCCTTTTTTAGCTTTGTTTCCTGACCATTAACAATTAACAACTTGTAACCAACCATCAGAAACAATGACAATTATCCATAAGCCATTGAATGACCAAGAAACACACACCCCACCTCTTGGGAATGTGGGCGTCATTTTCTTAATATTACTTCCTGCTTTCTGGGAGCAAAGACATCTTTAGGGAATCCTGAAAAGAAAAATTTTGGATTAATTGTCAAGTCCTGTATCATTTGTCCAGTCTCTGCATAATGAGAAAGTGCAGGGCTTGTTTCAAGTCCTTGTTCAGGTAGTCTGTCAGGCTGGATCATCTCAGCTAGCCATCTCAAAATTGTCCTGACTAGTTTATAGTCCAAAGTCAATCTTTTGGTGGTGTTAATCAGCTTAATGGCTTTATCATAGTCCATGTGGAATCATCTTTGTGGGGTCCCTTTATCCTTTTGAAATTTTGAAGATTTCAAAGTCACTGTTAGGTGTCATGGTTCCCTGTAGCTTTTGTGTGTGTGTGTGTGTGTGCGCGCGCGCCTGCCTTTTCTGTGGTTTGGAGCAATCACAGTCTGATAAATGTCTGTCTCTCGGAACCATGAACATTCTTCCCTAGAAGAGAAAATATTTCCAGCCATTTCTCCCCACCATTTGTCCTGCCAAACTTTTCCATACTGACCTTTGCTGATGCTTTCTTGTAACATGATAGTCCTGGAAATTCTTCTCTGAACAAGGAGCAGTAAGCCCAACAGTCTCAATTTTACCAAAGGAATTAAGTAGCAAATTACCTTTAATGGTACACAGGTGACCCCATGTGTTCATGTTTATTAGATAGGTTGTGACTTTGCACTAGTTAATCCAACTGCAAATACAATATGAAATTAAAAGTGCTGATATATATGTTCTGATGTTTATATCTACCCCTGAATATTGCAAACAGTATACCCCACAAAGACAAAGACAAAAATAAGATAGAGTTCACAACAGGCACAGTGGAGGTGATTGGTTGAGGCTTCTAATGAGATGTTTGCAGTTCAAGTTCCTCTCAATGCATTAGCAGTGATCATTTATAGCAGTTTTGGAAAAACCACAGGAGGTCAAGTATTTTAAAACATATGACGTGTTTGGTCTAGAGAAGTTCTTACACCCCAATAATCAGATAACTAATCTTCTAACTTAATGAGATGCAAGAATTTGGTCCTATAATGTTGGTGCATTGCAGAGATCAGAAACATCAAATCACAAATACCCTTTCATTCTATCTGTAAAAATCTCACCAAATAGACTTAATACAGATGATGTAATACAAAATGGAAGTGAGAGCCAAGGAGAGAAACAGAATTCTCATTCATTCATTCTCTCTCTCTCTCTCTCTCTCTCACACACACACACACACACACACACACCATTCACACATGCCTGGAGTCTTATACCACCCTATACTATCACGGCTCAAGACAAAAGAGAAACTTTGAAAAAATGCTTCCTCTCTTTTGAATCAAAGTTCCTTCAGAATCTGGTTTGTGTTTAGAGCCTCTGGTTATTCTGTTCTCAGATTATCTATTGGGGAGTGGTTCTTGTTTTTTAAGTAGATGTTGTTTTAGTTAGGGTTTCTATTGCTGTGAAGAGACACCAAGACCATGGCAACTCTTTTAAAGGAAAAACATTTAATTGTGGCC
The DNA here is from genome assembly GCF_049852395.1 of Peromyscus maniculatus bairdii. Classification (NCBI taxonomy): domain Eukaryota; kingdom Metazoa; phylum Chordata; class Mammalia; order Rodentia; family Cricetidae; genus Peromyscus; species Peromyscus maniculatus. The sequence continues at coordinate 33,816,247 of NC_134873.1, read as the reverse complement.
AGCTTACAGTTTCAGAGGTTTAATCTGTTATTGTTATGGTGGGGCATGAAGGCAGACTTGGCACTGGAGAAGTAGCTGAGAGGCCTACATGTTGATCCAAAGACAACAAGAGTGAATTGAGACACTGGGCATGGTTTGAACATATATGAGATTCAAAGCCCACCCCCACAGTGACACACTTCCTCCAACAAGGCCACACCTCCTAATAGTGCCACTCCCTTTGGGGGCCATTTTCTTTCAAATGACCACTGATGGATATGAGTTTCTTTGTTTCTGTCTGTCTGTCTGTCTGTCTCTCTCTCTCTCTCTCTGTGTGTGTGTGTGTGTGTGTGTGTGTGTGTGTGTGTGTGTGTGTGTGTTGACAAGATCTGGTCATAATTTACTATGGTGTTTTGGGGGACATAAATGTAAGTAAAAGGAGAGTCTGAGGTTTTTTTTTGTTTGTTTTTTGTTTTTTGGTTTTTTGTTTTTGTTTTTGTTTTTGTTTTTGTTTTGTTTTTTTGGTGCTACAGGTAGAACCCAGAGTCTCAAACACATTAGGCAAATGCTTCCTCCCACCCTGAGCTAAATCTCCAGCCCTAAAATGAGGTTTTTAGATGCTTTTGCAAAAGACCTGTATTGGCCCAGATTTGCAGACTCATCATCTTCCGGGGTGTGGCAGGTGAGTAACACAAATGGTACTTTTGCTGCAGGCCCAGGGGGGATGCTGGTAAGAGCCCATGAGGAAGGCAGGTGCCTGCCGGGGTGATTCATGCCAGACAGGGCTTATTCCAGGTGTAGGGTTTGGGAAAGTCCCAAGTTGGAGAGGAGATCCAGGGAAACTCCCACTAGGGGAGGCATGCTACCCTGAGATACTAAAGATTGGCTGAGACTTGTGAGAAGAAGCACAGATGCCAGAGCTGACTGTAGCTGGATCCTCTTGCCCGAGGACCACAGTTCCAAGTGCTGGCCACATTACCAATTCTTCCTCAACCATGACTGGAAGCAACAGATTTGAGAGGGGACCAAATAAGAGTCCCCATGGTGGCCTGAGCTCCCCGGCTCACTGGAGGTTTAGTTTTGTTTTGACTAAGTGCTGTGGAACAGTGGTTCTCAAAGCATGGATCCAGGACAAAGTGCTTAGCATAGGCTGGAAGCTGCTTGGACAGAGAGAGTCTAGAATCACCCCAGGTGGGGCAAACATGCCAGCATGGGCCACAGAGTGGTCTGTCTGCACACTTGAATCATGTGTTCCCGTCTCTGGGTTGTGAACGTGCAGCATCCACCATCATGACACCACACCCCGACCTGCCCTCACTGCTCCTGATCACCAGGATAGGCTAGCCAGCATTTCTCAGGCGCTCAGAGACCCCAGTGGTGCCCTGATGAGAATTTTAGCATCAAAAGAAGATACAGCAACTTGAGGAGCATGAGTCACAATACCAACAATTATTACCTCATGGTTCTGCTGAGCTCTGGAGAGCCCCAGACTGCAAATAATACCGTGTCAAGGAAGGGGGCAAATCAGAAGTCGGGTGTCCAGGTGGATGGAGCACACCACATCATTTCAGAATCTGTGGCATGTGAGTGTGCTTTAAAGATTGACTCCCAGGCTCCTGAGGCCAAGTTGGTTCCATAGTAGGGTGGAGTAGCGTGAGGTCAGTAGCTCTTTCAGCCCTGAGAGAACAAAGAAGACATTTTTGTGGCTACCTATTGGGCCAAAGCTCCATGTGTGTATGTGATGTGTGTGTGTGTGTGTGTGTGTGTGTGTGTGTATGGATACATATACACACACACACACACACATATATATACATATATACACATATAGATATACACATAGATATACGCATATATACATACACACAGACACACACTTTATTTAACAGTGAAGAAGTAGAATCTACTGATCTAAGGTGTCTTTCCCTTCAAATGCTCTCTGTTCTCTTTAGGGCTGGTACCTATGTGTTGCTTGAGTTTTTCTGCCTTCTCATTGGTTGTAAACCCAAACACGTGACTGCCTCGTCACTGTCTGAAGGTACAGCCCCCTAGGTCTTAAAGGCATATGTCTCCAATGCTGGCTATATCCCTGAACACACAGATATCTATGGGATTAAAGGTGTGTGCCACCACCGCCACACTCTTGCTATGGCTCTAATAGCTCTGACCCCTGGGCAACTTTATTTATTAACATACAATCAAAATCACATTTCAGTATAATTAGATTACCACCACACCTATGGACATGGAATACCTACCTATTCCATGCATGCAAGACATGCAACTTGCTGGCAGGATCAAGCCATCTCCAGTTAGAGTCATCAAACCTCAGTGTTCACCCTGCCTTCATCGAGCACAAGACTCCTGTCCTCGGTGCCCACACTTCCATAGTGTAGCTGGATGGTCAGGGAAGCGGTCCCAGGTCACCCTCCTGAGAAGAAGCTGCCGCCGTGATTGTCATGGGTCTGCAATTGCATACTCCTCCGTCTTTACCACACTGCCTCCCCAACACCATCTGTGCCAAACAGGAGTAAGGAACCCAGTGACTCCAGGAACAGGTCAGTGGGCACGTGTGCACACCCAGTCACCCTAGGTGGGGGTGAGGAGTGCACTGTCACCCAGAGGACTCTGCTTCCTGCCTGCCATGGCCTAGAGCTGGCAGGTCTGACTTTTTATGTGAAATTCCTCAGATATATAAATGTTGCCTGGAATGAAAAATGATGGTATGAGGCACATAAACATGTTTATGGGTCTGGTGGGGGCTGTGGGCCACCAGTTTGAAAACTCCAGCATTTCAAGTCAAGTTGGGCCCCACACTGTCTTTTCTCATTTTTTTCCTCAGTTCACTTGGTTTGAAGTCATTCCTTTTCCAGCCCTCCTGCCTACAGCAACATCTGCTCTTCTCTCTCTCTCTCTGACCTACTTTGGTGAGCGCCATTCTTTTCGCCTGTAATGTATAACATCACCCTTGTGTTCAGTCCAACTTACATCTCCTTTGAGGTCCAAGTCAAGTCACACTGCCCCTGTGAAGCCTTCCTTGGCAGCCTGCACCACCGAGGACCTGGCAGTCCTGACAAATAAGGACTCCAGGGCAGATGGCAGGAACACTCGGCCCAGGCTGCAAAAGAGTTGACTGGAAAACTCGAAAGAGAACGGGAGCCCAGACCTCACCTCCAGCAGTTCTGATTTAATTGGTCTCAGGTGGAACGTAGGATGTTTTGGGGTTTTGTTTTTATTTTTATTTCATATTCTCTAAGTGACTCTAACTTCCCAGAGTAAAGGATATTTAGATGGCTAATTTCCTCATGGCTATATTTTCATTAATCAGATTGTAGTCATCTACAAAGAAACAGAGGATAGTTAGGGGGCTTTATGCTTATATTTTGCCCACAAATAATAGAGTCCTCCCAATAACAGATATTCTATAAGGTGTCTACCGGCCAGAGTCTTATGTTCTGAGGGTGGCCAGTGAACCGAAGTCTCCGTGTGAGCCATTGGTTAGGGCTCTGTGACTTCCTCTCAGGGGTCCTTGTTTCCACCAGTTGCTAGGCATTGCTCATGAATAAAGTGGCCCCGAGGCCGAACACAGAGTCATACTCACCAGCCCTCATATTGTCTCTCCTGGTCAGAGCGTCTTAACTGAACGTGTGTGGAAGGAAGAAGGTCTGAGGGCTCAGCTAGGACCCTGGAACCCTTGTTCCGTACACGTCGTCTGAAGGAATTTGTTCCCCCTTTCAGTCAATAGTTTAGGTCACCAGAATCAATTCTAAAGACAGACATAAAATCCCTAATAAAATCCAGACACATAGAGATTTTACTGTAGTGTTGCCTGTAATAATAACAAAAATGTAATAAGCAAAACATTCAGCACAGCATGCTAAAATGGTATGGACAGTCATTTTAAAATTGTTTTTTGAATGTTCACTGGAGCAGAGTGAACAAGCAGATTCAATTTACTGTATAACAATGAACTCAATCATTAATTCATTCAAATATGTATCTCTGAAGTCCACCATGTTCAAAACACCAAGGCACTACAGCCATGCTCGCCTACACAGCATTCCAGATTGCTGCTTTAAAGGCACCTTGCAATTTTTTAGTCACACATTTTTAGTAGATTTGATTAAAAGCCAGTTAGATTTCTGCATATATTTTCCATTTACTTTACAAATTCCATAGTGTTTTTTTTTAACTTTCTTCCCTTATACATATTTTCTGGGTGTGTGCTATAAGAAATGATGGTACTTCTTGGATTGTAAAGCATTACATATATTGCTCCTATTTAATGTGTTTTGTTGGTAAATTGTATATCTTAGACATAGAAGAGGGTTAGAAGTCAATACCAAATTTCAGTTTTCTGTCTTGAGCAACTAGCTGTATGGCGAAGATGTTTACTGAGGCAAGAAACCTACATAAAAGAGGTCTTATAATTTGAGATAGCTGTGAGACACCTAAGCTAGAATGCCAAGGAGGCTGTTGGCCTTGTGAGTTATGAGGGTGGAATTAGCCACTGCAGCCATGTCTAGAACTGTACTGAAAACCTGGGAGCTTTGTGGTGACCTATGCAGCAGGAGTAAAGTGATCAAGAACAAGAATTGTTCTGGCTTTTAATATCTGGGAGAATGGGAAAAGAGATCAAGATCCATCTATGTCTGTGTTAGTCAGTTAAAGTATATAGCCTTCATCTTGTCAAACATGTTTTGCTGTTGTCTTTATATTCCTGTATCTGCACTAGAGTGTAAGAAGAGAGAGCCTTGCTTACCTTTGGGCCCACATTATCAGTCTCCTGATAGATGGATGTACGACAATAGATACACATTCCAAAAAGATTCCATATAAGATATTACTGAGGAAGCTAGAAATGATAGTTCAGGGGTTAGACTGTTACACAGAACCTAGGTTTGGTTCCCAGCATCCATGCCAAGTGGTTCACAACCACAGATAACTCCAGCCCCATTGGAATTTGACACATCTGGTCTCTGCAGGAGTTTGCACTCACATGTGCGCGCGCGCACACACACCCACCCACCCCCACACACACGAAAGTGAAATAGACCTTAAAATACCAGCAAATACAAACCAGAAATACATACATTTTAATTTTTGACATATAAAATCTTACCCATAGCAATACAATTATCATTTGACACACCAGAAAAATTACCAATGCACTTCATAACATTTTTGACAGAGTGATAAAATAAATATGATCCAATTGGTAGAGGAAGGAAAAACATTTCAGAAAAAAAACTTATTTAAAGAAGTATTGATAGTAATCAAGGAAGTCACTTTACTCTGAAAAATTTTAACTATTCAAAATATAAATGAAATGTTAAGCTACATGGAAAAAATTTTAGAAGCATTTGCATTTTAATTTGGAGCCTGAGAACACTGTCTGGTGTACTGGTATCACCCAATAGTCCTATCCAATGTGATTTTTAAAAAAAGAAAGAGAAAAGAAAATCTATTAGGACAGAGAATTACAGCAATTTCCAAATAAAATTATTTCACATATAAAAGATGCACAATAGTATCCAAGTTGTTATAGTTTAAAAGGTGTTGTGTAATTTTAGTTTCGATATTTGTCAGTGTCTTAAATGTCTGCTTCAATTTGCAACTAACGACTCGGTAGGATTTTGGTCCCATTGCAAATACAAAAGTCATTCAGCTTCACCTGTGAAGCCTCTTTCTAATTAAAATAGACGGAGTCAATGATCAGCGGTTCTTATTTTAGTGTTAAGCGTCTGCGGATCCATTATAGCATTTTCAGAATTTTTGTTTTAATAGAAAAAGAAGCAGAGGTGGGTTGGGGACTACAGTGCCCAACTGGACAGAAGTTGCCACCTAGACTTGCTAGATTTCAGAACTCAGCTGGTTATGGCAAAGTCACTACCTGGAGGAATCAGGGAATTCCTGCAGAAGAAGCCAAATCCCAAGGAGTTTTTGGTGTTATTTGACTTGTTATATATCAGCTGTATTCTGTTATGAAAATCATGTGTGCCTTCATAGTTTTTCCAATTGACTTTGCCCTAAGAAGGACTAACAGTGTAGACTGATCAGTCTCTGGACATACACATTCCAGGTATTTGGAGAACAGCCTCAGGAAAGGCTTTCTCTGGAATCAGATTATCTCCCTTGGCCACTTTCAAGGACTACAGGAAACACCACTCAGATGGGCGCCCATTGTTAGTCCCAGGTGGACTAGCAATGATAACAGCCCACATGTAAGTCTCCTGACTTACGGTAAATTCCACAAGGAGACACCTCCTAGGAGAGGTGGACATTAAGTAATAGCTTTACACAATTTAGCTCGGACCCTCCCTTTATATACCGAGACTTCCAGGGCACGGGGAGAGAAGAGAAAAGAGAATGGAAGAACTAGATGGGTAAGAACTTGAGAGGAACAAACTGAGATGGGGAAGAACTAGATTGGAGGGCTAAAAGAGAGGACTAGAGGAATGAGATGGAAGATGAGGAAGAGCCAGATGGGGAAGAACAAGATGAGGAAGAACCAGATGAACGAGAAGGAGATGGGAGAGGAGCTGATAGGGGAAAGAACTAGATAGATGAGAACCTAGAAGGGACAGAACTAGATGAAGGAATTAAGATAGAACCTAGAGGGGACAGGAGATAAATATAGAGAAATTAGGCAAGAAAGGAACTAGACGTGAGAACAGAACTGAAGCTGTGTATAAAGGATGTTATGCCAGAGGAATTAAAGCAAGTGGACTATAGAGCTCCATGTGCTGAGATTCTATTTCCTGAAAATAGTCCTCGCTATTAGTAGTTCTCTCTCCTGAGCCCCTGGGATGTATAATATTGAGGCTGGTTCTCTTAATATTATACAAGAGCAAACAAGCCAAGTTAGGCCAAGCAGCCCAGGAAGTGAGCTGTGAGAGGGGGCAGACTGCATTGCGTTGGAGCATCCTGGAGGGTAAGGGTCCTTCAAAGACCCAGCCAGTATGTGCAATGCTGACTGACTTAGGGTCACACGATGTGGTTAAGACAAGCTGGTCCCAAAGTTCAGGACAGGAGATTCTACACAAGGGGAATGAAGAATCAAGTCTTTGACATGAGTGAATTCTCTGTTTCTCAGAATTAAAGTCCTATTGTTGTGCTCAGATCGTGACCCCCAGAGAGACCACCAAAGATGAGCATGCCGGAATGCAAAAGCAAGGTTTAATTCTGGATATCCAAAAGCAATACAAGCCTAGGCAGGGACTTCGTCCAATACATCCATCGCAGTGGAGGCTGGAGGAAGTGCCCACCTGTCTGCAAGCTCAGTTTTTAAAGGGAAAAGTCACAAGGTTACATCATTTAGGGGTGCTAGTACAGGTACAATTCTGATTGGCTCGCTTCTAGGGACTTCTAGAAATTACTTCTAAGGGAGTGGTTGCCCGCCACCATTTCTCATTGGCTGCCCTCAGGTGGGGGCATTTCTGTGGTCAGTTGCCCTGGAAACCAGGGAGAGGACATTCCATAGTCTGGCAGGCATTACCTTGTGACTATCTTGTGACTCTGTACTTTTACACTTCCTGGTTTCTGGAATCTGAACTGACTGGTTTCAGTAACTAATGGCCTATTCCCAAAAGGAGAAATCTTAGGCCTTAGTTTTAGGGTGAAAGCATTTTGGTCTTATGTCTAAGATGGCTCATTTTGGTCTCACACTATGACAGCCTCATGCCACATACTACAAAACACAAAATACCTATTATCTTTTTATTTTAAATGCCCATTAAAATATTAGAGATGGTCTATCAAGAGGCTGTGTGCATAGTTTAAGATTTGAAGTGGATTCAGTTGTTCCTCTTTATGGTACTTAGGTCTGTTGTACTTCCCAAGAAGTAAGGATTGGTGACTTGGCTTCTGTTAAAGCAAATGGTAAATGACTTGGAAATCTTCTATGTCTCTAGTGCCCTCTTTTAAGTGGGGAGTGAGAGATGCCACCCTATGGCTTTGGCAGGTCAAGTTCAAGCTTGGCTTGGCATGGAGCATGCCTATCTGCACAGCAAAATCATGGGAACCATGTTCTTTTTGTCCCTCAGTCTTGACTTTTCAAAGCCTTTCGCAACATGTTAATGAGTGAGATCACTTCATCATGTGCTGAAGGACCTACAAAGTTGACATTTGTTCTCATAGAATGACTCCTTTAGCCCTCACAACTATTATTCTAATTATGGAATACCCTTGGCATGTCCACAGATTCAGGAAGCTTAGTAAAGGGAGTCAGTACTGTACTGCCAGAGAAACCATGTTGCTCATGGTGGGGAGACTGTTTTGTTCCCGTCATTATACGTATATATGTATGACTTTTCCAAATCCATGTGCTAGGATTATGGATACATCATTTATTCTAGGCAAGTAGTGTTTGTGGAGGTCAATGGTGGACTTTTTCCTCAGAAAGTGTGGTTCATCTCTGGAATCTGAGCATGCACACTGAAATGCTCACTCAACCTACTCAGGAATAAGTCATGTGGCTGTCTCAGTTCCCTCATTTGACATATAGCATAATTATCCCCTCGCCCCGTAAGGTATCCTTGGACATTAAATGAATCTGAACAGGGCAAGTGCATAGGACAGGACCTAGCCTGTAGCATGACATTCAGTAGATAGCCATGAGGAAGGGTTGATGTAAGGAGTGGACTTCCTCCTTGGGTTTGGCTGAGAGGAAATTCACAAGTAAGCCTTCGGGTTAACAGAATTTAACAGGCTTCTGGGCCAGTCCCCTCTTTTATTTTGTGTTTTTAAGTCTTCCCTCCCACCTCACTGTCTCTTAAATCCCTTCAGGTCTTCCAAATTTTCTGAAGGAAATGAATGCAGAGAGTGTCTGTGTATGTTCCAGAACATCGGACTCTTCGGGAGAGTCACAAAGACCTGTCTTCTCATTGAATCAGTGCAAAAAATCTGAAAGACAAGGACTGAAGATCCCCAGGAAGCAGCAAAGTGGACACATGGGCTTGAGACAAGCCTCTTCCCTCAGGCCCATGACAACAACACTGTTCGAGAAACACATATGAAGATTTGAAACACTAAAGACAGGCCAGGCAGTTAAGTCATTGGGAAGAATCAAGGGAGACAGGGGGTTCATATGTCTGGAGACTGCACAGAAATCAGCAAGCCATGTGCCTAGACTATGATGGTATGCGGACAAATGTGTGTAGTCAAAAATCTGGCGCTGTGCTCTACCCCGAGCTTTCCAGAATTCAGACGATCAGCTGATCTCTCCATCTCCAAGCTCCTGTTCTCTGGGAATGCTAACACCAGAGCTTGAGTCACTCAAGGACAAAGGCTTGAGCATCTGAACCCTGAAGGGTGACACACACAGAACATCATCTCCTCTGTTGCTACCCCAATCACGGCTGTGGTGGTTTTCCAGGGGAAACAGACTCTCGGGTGACAGGTAGAGTCTGAAACCTCTCCCCAGATGCAGGTACAGCTGCCCTCCCCAAGCTTCTTAGTCTGAGAAACAACAGGACAGGAGAACAAACGAGCCCTCCATGGAGGCAATGGCAGTGCAGTGGAAAGCTAGCAATTGTCCCTGCCTGCGGGGTTTTCTTTCTTGCTTTCTTTCTTTCTTTTTTTTTGCTAGCAGCCAGCCTGGCTAAGGGTCATTAGCTTAATGAGCTATTGTATTTTTTTCCCTTTCTCTCTGAAGAGTCTGCTGAAACATCCTCCCAGGAGCCAAATGAGGAGGCCAAGAAATAAACAGCAGCTGATGGCTGAGGGAGCTTAGCCAGAGAGGCCTGGGAGCTCAGGATGCCTGTGCGGTGGGTGTGCACACCTGCATTGCATGCATGTGCGTGGTTGCGAATGCATATGTGTGTGGAGAGGAGGGGGAATGTGTGTTTGCTGGCGAGGTACAGGCAACGGTGGACGGACAGGCCTCCGAAGAAGTTTCTGGAAATGCGTAGGTCAGTGGGCCGCTCTGGCTTTGGAGAAACTAAGCCCGGAGGGAAGACGAGAAGTTACTTCCCGACCAAATTGATCAGAAGTTATAGCTCACTCCATGATCCCATAAGGGAGCGCCACATAACACACAGGGACAATGCCTTAGATAAATTCGTTTGAAAGTGAGTAACTCTCTACGTGGCACACAGTAGGTCCCGAGTTCACATCTACTAGAAGAAGAATGAGCTGCCTCAGTGCCAGAAAAAGCCCAAAGAGACAAGCTTGATGCTGCCCTTGGCCCCATCCTGATCCCTTCCCTCACCATCTTCAGCTAAGGAGGCCTCATCTCCCTGGGGGAGAGTCTACTGTGATACTCTTCATGATCTGGGATTAACAGACTCACTACTAATGAAGGCTCATTGCTTATTACTGATTACTAATACTGCAGGATCGATGTTAGAATTTGAGAAAGGGGCAGAGAGAATGGAAAAAACACAGCACCTGACCATTTCAGCCCTGCTATATATAAAAACCGCACGCTCACCACAGACATGGCTCCAGAGGTTTCGGGCCTCGCATAGCACTGAAGCAGTAAATCTCCACCGTGTCACTGAGAGGGACCAACCCTCTCTACTGCACAGGCAGCCTGACGGCTCTGTCTTTTCCTCTGATGGTGAACCTGGTGCTCAGCCAGTGTAGGCTTCCCCCAGCTAGTGACCATCTCTGCTGCCTTGTATACGTCTTTGGCAACACGGCTGTTTCATGGTTACTGACTACAGGGGAAAGAATTCTGTATTGGCTGAAGTGCACGTACTTTCTGAAGATGTGCACGCACCCGCACTCCATTGCTTTTCGGAAAATCATGTCACTTTATCCCTTCTGAAATGTGTTGAAGACCCAGCTCCAGCCTGAACAAGGGAAGCAGAGGTTTGCGCTCTCTAGGGACACTTCTTGGGTAAGAACTTTCATTTCTCAAAGGGAAGCTCTTCTTCCTAGATAAGGTTTGGGGATCCAAGGGAGGAGCTCCGAAGGGGGTGTGAGAGCCCTGGAACTGTGCTGAGGACTGTGGGGCATCTCCTGCCCAGGCTGTGGGCATAGTCAGTAAGATCCGCCGTGGAGCTTGGGGAGAAAGTCGTAGGCCTGTGGGGCCTCGTGTTCAGTCCCTTGGGTTCAGTGGATGGGTGCCCCATATCCACAGTGCCCTATAGAGGATAAAATAAGTTCCATATAGTGCCTCAGTTTACCTTCCTGCCAACCTCAGAGCCCTTGAGGCTCATAACCTCTCAGTAACACCCTGAAAGAGGTCTCCTCTGCCAGCTGTGCCGAGAGCTTGGCCATTGCCATGACTCACATCTGTACCAGCTGACTGGAATTCATGCTGCACCCCTTTTAAAGGGCTCTGAATGCCTTGGAGCCGAAGCCTGCCTTCTGCTTCCCCTGTCCCGTGTATGGGGTCCTGTGCTAAGAAATAAGTTAATGGGGGGGGGGGTGCCAACGGCAGAGTCACAAGGTGGGACCAGTCCTTGCCCAGTTCTCATTGGTCCCCTCTCCAGCCACACCCACATTGTGCTCCAGAGCCCAGCACTCTCCTGTGGGTGAGGCAGGGCAGCCTGGTTTCCGGGGCAACATGCTTTCTCTCTCAGAAAGCATCTCTCATTTGCAGTTCTGGGGCCCGCAACTTTCGCCATATGTCGGTTGTCTCTGGCTTCATGATCCCAGCCATATTAATGTTATAATTAGAGCCAGTATTTATACCGGCTCTGAGAGGCGGCTCCTGTGCCTCACTTCATCTTCCCAGCATGGCTGGCTTGGGATATTCTTCCATTTTAGACATGGGGACAGATTGGGAGAGAGAAAGTAAGGGAAGAGAAACAGAGAAAACTGGGAGGGAAGGCCGGGAACAGACACCCATCCATAGAGAACAGGGCTCACGCAGAGACTGGCCTGCCCTGCCTCCTGCCTGCACAGCCTGAGGTCCTCTCCCACCAGGCTGCAGATTGACCCTAGTCACCATCAGCACTGTGATGTCGCCTTCAACCTCTGCATCGAGTTGGGTGGGTCCTCGGACAATAAGAATGGAAGGGGCTGAGAGGGCTCCACATGTTGAGGTGTAGCGAGCCAGGAGCCCTACGCTTCTGCAACTAACACCATCCGAGGCTCACTTTTTATGCTGTCTTCCAGGCCAACCTCAGGGTCTAGTGACCGACCTGCTTGCTCCACTCTCCTCTCAGACCAGCTGAGGCAGCCACAGGCACAGTGCTTTATGGACGGCGTGCAAGCCTGTGTTCTTTCTCTTGGAAGGTGCCGCCGGGCCACACAGCCATGGGCAGAGACTATTGTCCCTTCACAGGGAGGACAGCGAAGAACAGAAGGTAGGAGGACATTTGAGTCCCAGCCTCTCTCCAGTCCGGGGACTGTGTCCCACAAGCTTGACTTTGTGTCCTGATTCCCTATACCCTCTAACACCCTAACCTCCATCTCTCTCACACACGTACTACACACTCATGATGAGCATAATCGCTCCAAATCCAGGGTCCGATTCATTCTTTCTACCCATGGCAAGTCCTCCCCCAGTTTGGTGCATTGTTCCTGTGCATGTCAACCACACCCTGTATCTGCTTATGTCTCACACCCTTGTCCTAACCACCTATGTTAAAAAGTGTGCCTTCCTTAAGCTGTGCTTACGGATTAACTAACCCGGGGTGGCCCTGACGGCCTGTGTTTGCTTCCCAGTGCCCCCCTCCCTCCCCGGCCTTCTCTGACCCTCCTTGACTTCCCCTGACCTTCCTTCACCCCCTCACATTCCAGCCCCAGATCTCCTCTTTGCCACCAGCAGAGACTGTGTGTGACCCACAGTGCTGCCTATGGGCAAGCGGCTGCTCTGGGAGCTGGGAGACCCAGTCAAAAGCTACCTTCTCTGACTTACCTTGCAGCTGGCTTTCCTGTGGGGGAGGGAAGGGGCCTGGGGCAGGAGTCAACCAAGCCACTGAGACCATGGTCCCGTTTGCCTGCTCAAGTGTCTCCCTCTCCTGAGCCTCAGTTTCCTCCACTGTCAAGTCATAGAACCCCAAGCGCCCCCTAGCACAAACATTCCATCCCAGACTAGGAAAAACAGAAAAGCTGAAGGCATGTGCTAGTCTTTTAAGCCCTAGAAAGAAATTGGTTAACAGAGTGCTAGATCCTCTGGACCCAACCTGCAGAGGGTCCGAGTCTAGAACAGGGACGACTCTTCATGACACACATACCACTGTGTGGTACTCACTCCAATGGTCTGGCTTTCACAATCCTGTCTGATGACTCCCTGACACTTTCCACTGTAGTTCTGTTTGTTAGGAAATATTATTTGTACAAAATAACAGGCACTTTCCTAGATGCATACGAGACATTTTGATCACCATCACACTTCTTCATTCTTTTCTTGCTTTGCTCTTATTCTGAGTGACATTTGTTCTCAAAGTCACAGGATGGCTGCTCTAACTCCAGCTGCCAGAAGGTAGAGAATGAATGAATGATTTATTACTTATTTCACACAGCTTTGTGTTGTACTTTTTTTTTTTAAGGATCTTTTCTCAGATGTCCAGTTTTACCATGTGCGGCATGATGGATGCATGTGCCAGCTCAAACCTAGAAGTGCAATTTGGATATTTGATTTTCATACCTCTGCACAAAAGGACCACGTGGGGGATAAATGCTCATGGGTTACTCTATGCTCCAGACTCTTCTGGTTTTCCTCTGCCAGGATCAACAGGCATCACAGTGCTGTTCTAGAGGTAAAGTCCTGGAAGGCAGGGCCCATTACTTAGGCTTTTAGTGTAGAGCTGTGGGCTTCAAGTCTCTGTGCAGGCGCAAGCCTCCACCCTACTGTTGCCTCTGCGAGGAGAAAGTTCTGCAAAGCCAATGGCCGTATTTTAGGTTCCGTTGCAGTTTTGACAGCAACAAGAATTATATCAGGGACACAGTGCAAAATCTTAGAACCCCTCCAGAAGCAAAACAGAAATGAGTAAGGAAGGAAAGATAAGCCAACTGGCTAGGGAATGATTTTCTAAGACCATGTCAGTCTTAAAGAGTCGAGTGCTCACCTTTGTTAGCATTATGCTGTGCATCTATTGCCATGGTGGATTCCCTTAGTAACCTTCCCAAGTCCACCAGGCTGGCTCCTCGGGATGTCTAGTGCTCATGATAGGGGATGGTACCTAAGTGCTGCTTAAGCATACCTCCATTTGGGACTCTGCTGTACCCCCAGAGAGGCTCTCATCTCACCAGTGTCTCTGTACTCCACCCCATTCTTTCTCTGGGAAGTCACTCATATCTGGCTCTCTTGGGTCCATCTCCTTTCCCCACAGACCACCTGCCAGGGTACCTGGGAACAGCAGTATGAGGGTTGCCATGGGGTGAAAGTGGATATGAAGAAGACTTTTGCCTCTAATTTTTTTTTCTCCCTCCACTGCTGATTCCCATGCTGTATACCACATGGCCTTCCTAAAACTTGAAAGCCTTCCAGTTCAGTCTGGGTCGCACTGAAGTCACCTCAGATCTTACAAATAGCTCTGTGTGTCAATCAAAAGAAGTGGTGTCCCCCTGTTGTCCTGTGCTGAAATCACACCAAGGTGCAACCTCCCGAGCCATGTCTTTTTTATGAGTCTAAAACGGTGACACCACCACCACCACCACAACAAAAATCTCTTCAATAGCAGCAGTGAATGAAAGCTATTTAAACCTGAATCGAGGCCGCCATGTTACTCTACCATCTTCCTTGGTCTGAGAGCTGTGAGTACTGCAGAATCAGAGGAGATGAGGTGGAGCTTGAACAATCTTCTCCAAAGCCCACCCATCGTACACAATTGCAGAAAGACAGAAGACTGCTCGCTCGCTCGCTCGCTCGCTTGCTCACCCAGAAGGGTGACCCCTGCTAACTGCTTGGCCCCTTTAGACACTTTGGGATGTGGGACACACTCCAAAGAGACTGTGTCAGGACACTGTGTATTTAGCAGAATTAATCTTCACACTACGCCGAGGAGATGAGTACTGCCGTTCCCCCCCCCCAACTGAAAGAGTCACATGCTCACACCCAAAATCTTCCAAGCACTACATTGGTGTAGTGGGTAGCTGTTCTAGCTATGACCTTGAAGTACCATCCCAAGAGAGGCTGCAAGTAACTGCTACATCTGCCTATGACCTTGAAGTACAAGCCACAAGGGACCCTTAAGACATGGGATGCATGTAAGTGGCGCTCTTCTTTGCTCCCACGTGGTTTGGATGCTAGGACGGACCAGGCAGATCTCAGACTAGGCAGAAGGTCAGTGTGGGACATAGCTCGGCATTCCCACATCCTAGAATCAATCTCCTGTGCTGAAGTGAGTTTTACTCCCTAATAAATTCCTTGGCCCATTCAATAGACTCTGTGGATTTCTCGCTACACACCGGTCCACTGCCCAATTAGATGAGCGCTCGAGGAGACCCCCGCATGGTGCCATCTTTACCTCCACCCAGCAAGGGCACTAACCAGTTCCACTGCATGGATTCAGACATCACCTAAACACTTAATTGTAAAAGCATTCAAGCGTATTAGCTTTTTCTCCTAGCTACAGGTTTGGAATAAATGATACACAGTGAGACTCACTGATATGCTGGAAAAATACCTAGTTTTTCACTAAAGTCTAGACTCCTAGCCCATGAATCTCGTTTAGCTCACAAAGAAGTTAGTGCTCAAATAATTTCTATTCTGTTTCAGCCTGTCAGGCACTGTGGGACTGGTCTGGCTTGCCTGAGAGCTCAGTATTATTTGGTGTATTTAATTCTAAAGTTTGTGGTGAACAACCTAAGTTAAATAATGCATCAAAAATGGTGTACTTTTCCAAAGATGCTATACTCTTCATTAATTCAGCTAGCAAATACCACCCCATCTGAGAGCAGGTGCCTCTAGCAGACAGAACCGAGGTAGTAAACCAAGTGTATCAGTAGCTCAGGCAAGCTGGAGGACGCTAGCTGCCTGAGCTATTTTTGGGTGGTTCAGCAGATTTCTTCTTTCCATAATAAGTGAGTTTTTCTCCACAGAATTTTAAATTTAACTGATTTTTCCCCCTCAACAAAATAAAGTTATTCCAAAAGGGAATGTTCATTAACTCTGTACCACGAGTTACTTTTATGATCAAGCGCCACAAAGAGAAAAGGGTCAAGTGTCTCTTTTTCCAGGACAGCCCTCGCTCTGTGCTCCTAGAGACTTAGAGTGATCTCAACATAAAATGATCACCTACTCTTCTATGTAGAACTGAAAAGTGGCCAAGCGCTTCTTCCTGTGTCAATATGAAACATGGTCCTTTCTCCAAAGTGAGTAAGAGAAAGTATATTCTGAAAGCAATATGAGGGGCCATAGCCCAGAATACCCCAAAGGAAATATTCTATCACAGAAGCAGTTCCGTGCAATTTTTATGTTCATGGAACAAAAGAAAGTCATAAATCGTTTACCAAATACATTGGTATAAAACATCAGGCAGTTATGTTCCATCTAGCTGGGATGTCTCTAGTATAGACCCCAAATGCTTTCTGATGACGATCTTAGCTGTAGGCCTGATAGAGGCTGACAGTCTGCTAAGTTAATATATTCCAAAGGTTTACTCAATAGTCGAAAGGATGTTAGTTCAGGTTCAAGGGCTGCCCACAAATTGCTGTTATGGGAACTAAAGATAACCCAAGACTGGCTCTCAATCTTCAGCATCCCAGTGTTCTATAGAAAGGAAGCCCTATTAATCATTGTGTGCAGCATCTCCCACATGGGTGTGGCTGAATCGGGGAGCTTCACTGCCCACTCCAAATTAACAAATGATGGCAACCCTGACAGAGTAAAACATCAATACCATTTGTCACCTGATCAATATTAACAGCCATAGGAAGCTGATCTTCCTATGTCTATAAAGACCTCTGAATGGAAAGAGTGGTGCCTTAGTTACCTTCCTGTAGCTGTGATAAAATGTCACGACCAAGGTGACTTATATAAGGAGGCATTTACTTTGACTCATGGTCCCAGAGGGAAGAGTCCATCATGTGTGGAGGATCCAGAACAGGAAGCAAACAGCAGCAGCAGATGAGAGCTCACATCTTTGACCGCAAGCAAGAAGCAGTGTGAACTGGAATTAGGGTCAGGATTTAAACTCTCAAACCTTTATCCAGGCACATTCTTCTAAAGTGGAACACTGATGTAATGGACCAGGTAAAATTTACTAGGGAAATGAAATCAGTACGATACACTAACGACACAGAACAAAGTAGGCGCGGCTACCAATCCAGCTGTCATTTGTGGTCCTGCCATTCTGCCCAAGGGCGGCAGTGATGGGAACCGACTGCAAGCCATGCTTTTCTGCTGTATGCTCCTGCTCCGACCACCCAGGAGAGAAAGCCTGATGCCTCTCCTCCATTCTTATTTGTTCATGTACTCAGAGAAGACCACGCCCCACAGAGCTAGATACCCCAATGCCATTGGCTGAACGGATCGAATTCTTACATCATACTTCCACCAGCCAGACCATGTCTCCTAACCCTCCCCAAAGCCAACTAGGGGCCAAGAGTTCCCATGCTTGAGGCTATGGAGGACACTTCTTTGGGATTTGTGCATGGGAAGCTGGTTGGGTTGGTAAAATTCAGGGAAGAACAATAGCTAGTTGTTTCATTTGTTTCCAGTGAACCTCTGCATTTGTTTTTCAGCAGCGCTGGGCCCTGGGGCAGGGCCAGCCCTTTCATCTATAAAATGAAAACCCAGTGTCTCTTCACATTTGTATGGCTACCAAATGAGAACAGAAACAAATCATTTCTCTCTCACACACAATTAGATACAGCTATAGTAAACTAAGTTTTCTTTCTGGAAAAGACTGTCACACCTCTTACATCTTGCACCAGTCAAGACTGAGACATACCCTCCCATGGGCAGATGGGAAAGCCACTGCTGGGCTGGGAGTTCAACCACTGCCTTGCCTGTTCCCTGCTGAGATGACATAGAACAACCACCACACATAGAAGAGAACCCATCAGGGACTGGACCAGCTCACTTCCCCAGGAGTCCTCCTGGCTGTCACTGTTGAGAGTGAACCAAGGGTGTTGGCACAGATGCCATTCAGGAAGGAGTAAAAAAGGAAGCCGGGCCTAGTGGCACAGACTTGTGAGGCCAGCTTCTGAAAGGACCAAGGATACAAGTTCAAAACCTCCATGAAATTCAGGGTTCAAGGTCAGCCAGAGGAACTGAGTGAGAAATGTCTCAAAATAAAAGGGGGTGATATAGCTCATGATAAAGGTTTGCCTAGCATATGAAGGACCCTGGCTTCAATCAATAGGAAGGAGGAGGGGGATGATGATGATGATGGTGACTAGAAAGAGGAGAAGGTGGAGGGAGAAGAGGAGGAGGAAAGAAATAAAGAGAAAGGATGGAGGAAAGGAACATTCCAGAGGAGGCTGTGAATGCTAAGGGAGTGAAGACGCATGAGTCCAGTTGCTTTTTGTAAAACACAAGTCCCATCTAGCTGCAAAGCTCTGTTATTCTGTTGCATGGTCAACAATATAATGGATGGTAGATAAGAATTTTAAATAATTAACTGCTCTTTGCTGAACTATTGGTTGCCGACAGACTTCAGTTGTATGTCCACTGGTGAGTCCGCCAGGCTCCAGTGAATAATTCCAACCCTATAGCCACAGGCAACCCTGCTGGATCACAAAACAAAACCAATGAATAGGGGAAAGGAATTTGTAGGCAAGGGAAGAAGTTGATGGGAGATGGGAAAGGTTGATGGGTGGGAAAGGTTGATGGGGTGGGAGGGGCTGATGGGGGTGGGCGATTGATAGAGGTGGGAAAGACAGAGGACAGAGCTGGGGACAGACTGCTCAAAATGCATTATATACATGCATAAAACTCTCAAAGAACAAATTTAATTAATAAAACTTTTTTTTTTTTTAGTATTTCAGATGTCTGATCTTGAAAGACTTGAAAAGTTTTGCTGTGGTTCTTAGCAGCGTGTACTGAGCTGATCTGATTTGATAGCTGGGTTGTCAATTTACTTTCTGACTGAGGAACTTAACAGATTTGGCCCACATCCCTGTGCTTCTGCCTGCAAAGGTGACCTGGGAACCTTGTTCTTACACAAGCTCCACACTGGCAGTCCCATCGCACTGTTGAGAGACCAAGTCCCATACCCAAGTCTTACACTCAACTAGGATTTCAACACCACCTCATCCAAGACAAAAAAAAGAATCATGTATTCTACTTTTCAATTTCCCCAATGCAAAATCTACATAGATTCTTCCACATAGTAGCGCCAAGAATGGCTCCCCAGCATATGAAATGGATACTCAGTGGCGACCCTTTGAAAGCACAGAGTCCAAATTGTCTTTGAAAAACAAGTAAAACAGTCATCAAATCAGCCATTAAGCCGAAAACTAAAAATCTGGGCAGCCCATCTTATGGCAAGCACTCTCCCATTACAGCGCCACCCCAGAGCTTCCGAGCCCTGCCTGAGCAAGTAAACAGCTCATCGACTTCCCTGCCACACCCCCAATATCATCAGAGTTCCATTATCCTGTGAGTGATGGCTGGTGGGAAGGCCATAGCTACAGCGTGAGAACCGTGTTGGTGATATTTATGCTTCTGTGTAAGGGGGAGATTTTAAAAAGAGAGAGAGAGAGAGAGAAAATTCATCTTGGACTCCCTGGCACTCCAGTAGAAGCCAGGCAGGCCCCTGCTGCTGTGTCATACATTATGTATTGTGGAATTGCTTGTGGCAGCATCCGCCGTGTGCTGCCCACAGCACTCCCTCTTCTCATGGAAGCCAGGTCCAGCATGGGGCTCACATGTGCCTGCTCTGGAAGAGAGAGAGCACTAGAGGGAAGCAGACACAGCAGCAGTGCTGTGAGGGCCATTTCTCCTCTGTGGTTAGATGAGCATGCACTTTATACCCGTCCAGTTTCGGTGGGTCATGCCAGCCTGGGGCAGTGTGGTTTCTACAGAGCACAGGACAGGAGACAAGGAGTGAGACGACGACGAAGCTCTACGAAATTCAGCAAGGTCTTTGAGTTCATTGGCCCTGACTTGGGAGGCATTTATAGGGCTGGAATAGCGTCTGGGCTCATGGCCCCTTAGAGGCAAGATACAGAGCTGACACCTAGACCTGCCCACTGGATAGTATGAGGCACCTATCAGACATTTGCCAGAAATGGATTGATCAGGGAATGTATTCACCTGCGATGAATGAAGAAAAGAGGAAGCAGGCTCAACCTTAAAAGAACAGAGTGCTCTGGGGCTGGTGAGCCCTGCCCAGCATCACTAGCTCTGAAGAACCAAGGCAACAAGAGTGAATCCACATGCTGCCAACTCCACATTGACCACAGCTTTTATTGTGTCCTCTACATCTCCAACAAGGGAGCATGGCCTAATTCTTACAGTCACAGGCAAAGATGACAGTCACTTCCACAGAGTCTAGTATTCAGTCACTGGAAAGAGTATTGATGATATTCTACCTACTGAAAGGCCAGAGGCATGTAAACTTAAGAGTATGTTACTGCTAATGTGTTCAGATTTCTTATGATACTTTGAGGTGTCATTTGTAGCCTGTTTTCAAATGTTAACCATCCTGAGAGCATTTTGCAAAAACACAGAAGAACTGTGATCCCTCCCCCATGGGTCTGTCATTAAATGAAGAAAATTAAAAGCTGTAGCAAATTCAATGGCAGTGGACCTATAACGAGCTTTGAAGGCTACTGGGGATAGTCTCTGGCTCATGCCATAACATCTGCAGTGACATCTGAATGACATTTGTCCTTGTGTGTTTGAGCACTTGGTCCCCAGCTGGTGGTGCTATGGGGGAAGGTCTTCACTGAGGATGGGCTTTGAGGGATGATAGCCTGGCCCCACTTCCTATTCTCTTGCTCCGCTTCCTGTGTGCAGATGAAATGTGACCACCCTGCTTCCTGCTCCTACACCACCATGCACAATGGATTCCATAGGACATAAGCCAAAGTAAACCCCTTCCTTCTTCCTTAAGTTGCTTTTGTTGGGGTATTCTATCACAGCCACAGAAATGCAACCAGTGCTTTAATAACTTACATGCCTCCGCACCCCATTAATGAGTAACTGAAAACCTCAGAGAGAAAGATTAGAGGTGTCAGTCAGGTTCAAAGGAAACTCTAATTCCCCAGGCCCCCAAAGGCTACCCAAATATCCAGAAATGAGCTCCAACTGAACTATAGCAGCATTTCTGGCAGTTGGACAAAAGCCAGCATTCCTTGGGGACTTGTGAAACTGGTTCCCATCTACCCAGAATGAGAAATTTCCCTTAACCTCTGGCAGAGGGCCCTATAGCTACCTGTGGCACCTATTAGCATATCAAAGCCCATGCTGGCTTCCATGCTGGTCCCTCAGCATCATAAGCATCTATTACACATTTCTTGTCCACATCCTGGCTCTTCTCACCTCTTCCCCTACCCTTAACTCCTTCCAGATCGTGAGTTTCCTTCCCTACCCCAGCTACTTATCCTCCTCATAACCCTGCTATTCTCACTATGTTCTCTCTCTGCTCTGCTCTGCTCCTGCTTCCCTCCCCGTGTTTTCATTATTCCTTATCCTTGCTCTTCTCCCCTCTCTCATGGATAGCCCTGGCCATGTCTGGTTTGCTGGCCATGTTCAGTCTACTTCTTTCTCTCTCTACTCTGGACTCTTCTAGATTTCAACGCCCTCCATATCTCTAATAAAAACTTTCCCCTTAACCATGCCGTGGAGCAGTCACGTCATCAGTTTATACAAAAGGCAAAGTCCTTGTTGTTCTTCCTGTTGCTGTGAGTGAACACCTGACAACCCAGCTTGAGGGAGGAAGGGTTTACTTTGGGTCACAGTTTGAGAGTGCAGGCCAGCTCTGAAGGGAAGACACAGAAGCAGGTGAGTGAGCAGCTGTCACGTCACATCACAGCCAGGAAGCAGGGAGCGATGGATGTTGGTGCTCAGCTCTCTCCTTTTTATTTAGTCCAGAAACCAAGCCCATGGGGTAGTATTGCCCACCCTCAGGGTGGGTCTTTCTTGCCCAGTTGAACCTTTCTGGAGATACACTCATGGGACACACTAAGAGGTGTGTTTTCACACTGAATCTAAGTCCTATCAAGCTGACATTCAAGACTAGCCATTAAAGGAAATCTTAAAGGAAGAAGGAAGAAATGGAAAACAAGTACTTATTACTTAGCTCTACAGACCACAAACATCCCATTGGATGGTGACACCAATTTGTTAAATGTCTCACACACTACAATCTGAGGTCACTCAGAGCCGGGACTCAGAGCCGGGATGAAGCCCACCCCTCTCACTTTGGTCTATGCTCTTTGACACATGCTCACTTTGGACTCACACAATGACATCATTTCCCTATTTCTTCTCTCCAGGGATGCTATGCCTAGTCCATTTACCACTATAGTGGGTTGACTTCTTTCTAGGCAGACACCAGGATCTCTGGAGATTCTACTGATAGAGAGACTGTAGTTGTATAAGAGCAGGAAAGTTCAGAGAGGCCTGTGACTCACTCTGTACATTTTTCTCCAAATTCAATTTCACAGTGGTATAAAGACTAAGTCTGAAAGTATATAAGTCAGTAAATAAATATCTTTGCTACACTTAACTCTTTCAGTTTAGTAGATAGATAGCTGCGACTAGTGGGTGATATTTCACAGAAACAGAGCAAAAAAAAAAAAAATGGAACATGAACCTGTACCAGCCTTCCTCTGCCCTTACCAAAGGCAGTCACATATTCCATATGTGTGGACAAAAGACAGGGGGATTTCCAGATCCTTGGGTACCTGATTGACTACATGGAACAGAGTCATGTAGTGCATGCAATATGAGCCAAAAATCAAACTAGGTCTCTCTGTGGCTGGTGGCATCTGTAGCCAATGAGACCCTTAGGTGGTTGTTTTTCTGACTTACATGGGCAACCTGAAGTTCTCTCCTTTTCCAGCTCTCCTGATATGATCATCTGGTTCCTGCTATTGGGAGAACCATGTTAAGGTAGAAACTTAGTCACACCATTCTGCATCAGAAATCCATTTGACCTGCCATGACCAATGTCATCCCGCTTGTCATGGACATAAGTTCTTTCAGTATTTGGCTCCAATATTGGATTCAATCTCATTATTTCTCCTACTGTATATAATCCATCTGCTTCATGAAGCTGGACCATTCACAGAGTAAATATTCATTTTCTAGTATCCTCTTGAGCCCTGGAGATACAGAATAGCTAGACTAAAACAAAACAAACAAACAAAAAACCACAAGGCTTTCATGAGAGATAGTAGATAATAGAACTTTCTAGAATGATGAAAATGTGTTTTATCTCTAGTGCCGAATATAACTAAGTACAGAATCTCTGAGTACATGAATTTAGATAAAAAAAAATTTTAAGTCTAGCTATTGCAAAGCTAAGTGTAAATGATTAGATTTTTCAAATTTTTATTTATTTGCGTGTATGGATGCTTTGCCCACATGTGTGTCTATGCACCACCTGTGTGTGCAATGCCCAAGGAAACAAGAAAAGGGTGACAGATCCCTTGGGACTGGAATCACAGATGTTTGTGAGTCACCATGTGGGTGCTGGAAATTGAACCTGGTTACTCAGGAGAACAGCCAGTGCTCTCAACTGCTGCACCATCTCTCTAGCCACAGTTGTCTTAGATTTTTTTTCTAATGTCAGTATAGTTGTGTAGGCAGAAAGCAGATGTTCACAATGAAAAGTGAACACGGTAGAAGCATGAGGCTGTGAGAAGGACCTCAGGGAGAGTGAAACTGGAATAGAGGCTCATCAAACAGAGGTTCAAATGTAAAATCATAGAAGGAATGGTGTTGCTATGATTGATTGATAAATAAAATGCTGATTGGCCAGTAGCCAGGCAGGAAGTATAGGATAGGTGGGACAAACAGAGAAGAGAGGCTGGGAGGTGGAAGCTGGGAGAGACACCAGCCTGCCATCCAGGGAGCAACATATAAAGGCAACAGGAAACGCCACGGAACACATGGCGACATATAGATTAACAGAAATGGGCTGAGTTAAGTGTAAGAGCTAGTCAATGGTAGGCCTGAGCTAATGGCCAAGGAGTTTAATTAATATAAGTTTCTGAGTGATTATTTTATAAGTGGTTGCAGGGTCCGTGGTGCTAGGCGGGACTGGAGAAAACTCCAGCTACATAATGGCTAGTTTGATTTGCAGAGAAGGATCTTGCGATGAGCCAGATATAAAGACAATAAAAGCTGGCCACGAAGATACCAGAGAAAGTGTAGGAAGTGCGAAAGAAGGAAGAAGCTTGGTGAACCGAAGAGTAGTGTTGCTGACAGAGAATGAAAGTGAGAAGATGCTGCATTGTTCTGGGACGCTGAGGCCTGTGGTTCTGAGGCACGCCCACCTCCGCCATCTACTCGACAGTTGTTGACTCTCACTCTTTGCAAACGTGTCTTCCTTCTCTTCCCATCCTTTCCACTCTTCCCTTTCACAAAATATTTTTTCTGAGCCCTCTTCCTCTTCTTACATAAAAACTCCTCATTTAAAATATGGGGGGAAAGTGCCTAAGTCTTATTTTCTGAGACACTACAGTGCAAAGGTAAATCTGTTTATTCTTTTCATATTTCCTGTCATTCTATTTAATTTAGGTTGTTTTGATTGTTCTGTACTAGGGTTTTGCCAAGAAAATGCCAGCATCTTGGGACTAAAACTCATGCTCAAACAGATTCTTTAATGTGGTCATGCTCCATAGCAGATACATTTTATTGATTAGCTGTCATCTATTAAGTTAGAATGCATATATCCTTGATATTGACCACCATTTAGTTTTAAGTGTGATTGACTAAGGCCCACATTTATCGTAAGTTTGGAATGCCCAAATCATTGAGCTCTTCTGATAAACTGTGAAGAAGCTAGGAATTACCACTCCGGCTTGAATCTTCAGTCCTTGGCACAAAATAGATAATGTATTTGACACAAGGTGGTGTAATATGCCTTTAAAATATACTCTGGGGGCAAGAGAGATGGCTTGGTGGTTAACAGCACTCCCTGCTTTTCCAGAATATCTGAGTTCAAAGCCCCACACCCACATCAAGTAGCTCACAACTACAGCCATCTGATACTTGACAAGGAGGCAAAAAAACATATACTACGGAAAAGACAGCATCTTCAACAAATGGTGCTAGGAAACCTGGACATACTCATGCAGGAATGAGATTAGACCCATATCTATCATCTCGAATGAAAATTAGATCCAAGTGAACCAAAGACCTCTACTTGAAACCTGAAACACAAAAGCTGCTAGAAGAAAACATGGGCATTGCCCTGTAAGATGAACAGGGACAGACTTTCTGAACAGAACTTCACTGGCCAAGGAATTAAGGTCAGCAATGACAACTGGAATTACATAAGACTCAAACACTTCTGAACAGCCAAGGAAACAGTCAATCTGTTGAAGAAGAAACTCAAAGTAAAAGAGAATTCTTGCAAGCTCTACATCCAACAGAGGACTAATATCCAGAATACACAAGGAACTAAGAAAACAAAGACCAAAGGAAATAATGATGCAATTCAAAGACAGGATAAGGACCTAAACAGAAAGTTGTCAACAGAAGAAGAAAAAAAAAAAAAACTGGGTAAGCAATAGCTCAAAGAGTGTTCATCATCCTTAGCAATTAGGGAAATGCAAATTAAAACAACTTTGAGATTTTATCTCATCCCTGTAAGCATGACTAAGATCAACAAAACAACCAAAAGCAAACGCTGGCAAGGTTAGAGACGCAGAGGAACCCTCATCCGCTGTTGGGGGGAATGCAAACTTGTCCAGCTATTCTAAAAACCAAGATGGAGACTCAAACAAACCAACTTACTATAAAATAAAAATAAATCTGTCGTATGGCCCAGCTATACCTAATTTCTTGGCATATGCCCAAATGACTTGTCATCATTCCCCACTGATCCTTACCTAGCAATGTTCATAGCGTCCCAATGCACGATAGCTAGGAAATGGAGAGTACCTAAATATACCTAAATCTAGTAAGTTTGTTAACTGATAGATGGGTAATGAAATGTGGTACATATACAACGTGGAATACTATTGAGCTGTAACAAAAAAATGAAATAATAAATTTGCAGATAAATGGATGGAACTAGAAAAGTTGTATTAAGGATGTATGAAGAAAGGTAACCTAGACCCATAAATACAAATGCTACATGTGCTCTCTCATCTGCAGTTCCTAGCTCCAAATCTTCAGGTGTGAGTACATGGCACCGAGTAACTGCAGAAACCAGGAAAGAATAAAGGGACTATATAGGTGGGATATATAGGATATATGGGTGGGATATATAGGATATATGGGTGGGATATATAGGATATATGGGTGGGATATATAGAATATATAGGTGGGATGTATAGGATATATGAGTGGGATATATAGGATATATGAGTGGGATATATAGGATATATGGATGGGATATATAGGATATATGGGTGGGATATATAGGATATATGGATGGGATATATAGGATATATGGGTGGGATATATAGGTGTTGGTGTGGGTGGGGATAGGAAGGAGAATAGCAGGATGCAGGTGACATGAATGGGAAAGGAATAACGGGAAGGGGCTCCTACTGGAGAGGAAGGAGGGAGGTCAATACAGGAGGAGAAGGAGCGACAAGGGAGAAATAACACCAAGGTTGTTTGATAAAGCTTCAAGGATCATATTCGTCTATGTTTACTTTAAATTATACACAATGCAAATGTGGATACATACACACACACACACACACACACACACATCTTAAATATTAAAAGAAATTAAGCTACTTGGACTGACAACACTCTCAACAAGAACCTAAGAAAGACAAAAACCCCAGTCCCACGCATGAGAAACCTCTAGAACGGTTGGGTATTGCAAGCGATTCCCCAAACAATATACATGTAGCCCGTAAACACCTCTCAGGCCCCCACTGTTGAAGACACTGTACACTTAGGACACAAGACTGGGGTGATTGGAGCTGGATCTGACCTGAGAGACTCTTTTCTGAAGTCCAGCCCCCCAGGTTCCAGGAAAAAAAAAAAAAAAAAAAAAACATGCAAGGTGCCAAAGGAAGGAAACAAATAGTCTGACCTAGCTGCAACACCTGGGAATCATGACAATTATCAGCATGGCAGGATATGCATAAAAGTGCAACAAGGAGCACTCACATGCCAATGGCAGCCAATAGGAGTTGTCTAATTAGACTTACGGTCCACTCAACAGTAGAGGAATGATGCTTGAAACTGAAAACCTATCCAGCCTCATGGGACCTGTGGGTCATGGACCTTAGAAAAGAACATGCTACTACCACTTTGCTAGCCCAGCACAATTCCTTACTACATTATCAATCTTCTACCCACAGTCACTTGTAGCTCCCACCCCTCATCAGAGAAGCCTCTCTCTACAGCAGAAGGAGACCTTCACAGGAAGCCCCGACTGGACGCAATGCAGAGGTCACCAGATCATGGGGAGCCCAAACCAACGGATGCCTCTACATCACAGCACCTCCAGCCATGGCTCAGGGAACACTGTCCAAGACAGGGTAGAAAGATTGTGAGAGCCAGAATACCAGGAAGCCTCTTCTAGAAATGACTACATGAAAAAGACAAGCGTGATGGTATTGTGTTCCCCAAAATATTGTGCACCCTAATAAATTTATCTGGGGTCAGAGAACAAAACAGCCACTAGATACAGAGGCTAGAAAATGGTGGCACTCACGCCTTTAATCCCTAGCATTCCAGAGACAGAAATCCCTCTGGATTTCTGTGAGTTCAAGGCCACATTGGAAACAGCCAGGCATGGTGACACATGCCTTTAATCCCAGGGAGTGATGCCAAAAACAGAAAGATATATAAGGCATGAAGACCAGAAACTAGAAGCATTTGGCTGGTTAAGCTTTCAGGCTTTGGAGCAGCAGTTCAGCTGAGATTCATTCTGTATGAGGACTCAGAGGCTTCTAGTCTGAGGAAACAGGATCAGCTGAGGAACTGGCAAGGTGAGGTGGCTGTGGCTTGTTCTGTTTCTCTGATCTTCCAGCTTTCACCCCAATAACTGGCCTCAGGTTTGATTTTATTAATAAGAACTTTTAAGATTCATGCTACAGACAAGACCAATAGCAATAGCAGTAAATATATTCATGAGGAAGGGAAAAAACTGTGAGCCCCCTCCCCAAGACAATGACTGTGGGGAGGAGTTAGCCTCTTCCGAGGATGAGCCCCTTACTGGCTGTCCATTGCACAGGGGTCAGCCTTGACACCATATGCACATAAACAACAAAAAATGGGCTCAACAGGTTGCATACATACATACATACATACATACATATATATTTGTACACACACATACATATATTCATGTATATATGTAAGAATAACATAAAAAGGCTATCAACTTAAAAGTGTCTGGGGACTCAGGAAGAGTTCAAAGGAGGATAGCTGGGGGGTCTGGACGGAGGAAAGAGGGGAGTGATGTAACTCTATTTCAATTAAAAACACACTAAAATAAAATTTTATAAATCACTGTATGTACACCCCTCCCCCAACGTGCCAAAAAGTATAAAAACACATAAAGCAATTAAAAAGGATTATAAAAATGCACTCTGAAGAAAGGATGCAAATTTTAGCCCTCAGCCCATCAAGTTAAAATAGACGTGATTACTACCACTCAGAAAGGGGAGCTACGAGCATTCCATAAATCCCTCCCTGTACTGCCTCAGCTCTCTTGCAGACGCTACTCTGTTTCCAGGAAAAAAAAGCTCAGAAGATTTGGAGTTCTAGGGCTATTTCACCAACTTGACACGATTCCATTCTCGACCAGAACATTTCATAAAAAGTCTGGTGTGTAAACTTTTAAACATATCTTTCTAAATAAGAGCGCCGTTCAGCTCTGCGGCTTTTTTAGGTCCTTGCCACTACTTGAAGTTTCTAACGTGTCATTTTGAGGCTAGAAGAGGCAAGTATACAGCAGGATGAGAAGACAAAGAATATTAAATTTCAAATAAGACAAAATACTCAGCACTCAAGAAGCTGAGGTAAGGGGCTTGTGAGTCTGAGGTCAGTCTGGGTTACACAGAGAGAGAGAGAGGGAGGGAGGGAAGGAGGGAGGGAGGGAGGGAGGGAGGGAGGGAGGGAGGGAGGGAGGGAGGAACTAAGAAAGGAGGGAAAGAATAAATTAATAAAGGAAGGAAGGAATTCACTAAATAACCATGTCCCCATGACATTGCTTATGAAGGTTCACTGTGGCCTCCCAAACATACTTCCACAAATCCCTTTGTGTTTAAATTTCATCAAAAGGGATAATGAAGAATTTGAAGAATAGACAGTATGTGACAACTTGGTGATGTACCTCCTGTACCCTCACAGGTCCCAACCCCCTCCAAATTATTCTAAAGCCCCTCATCAGCCACACTTATTTGGTCTAATTCCAATCCCTGGTCCTCATCTCGGGGAAAGGCCTTCAGGGTTTCTCTGGTCTGTGGCGCTGACCTGTCAAAGCCGGCTCATTGGCCGAGCATTCCATCTCTTTTATCTCTTCAACACTGAAGCTCTCACTCTCCCCAACTCTCGGTTTCTTACATCACGAGGTGGAAGAAACGTCCTGCAGAGTCACAATCAGCACCAGAGTTGATGTATGGAAAACTGTCCTCCGAGTGAGCGTGATGGCTTTGTGTGTGCTGTTCTTGCCATACTATGTAGCTGGAGACTTTCTCTCCGGGTCCCGCCAAGCCCCGGCAGTCCCTTAGCCCACTTATAAAATAAACATACAGACGCTTATATTATTTAAACTGCTTGGCCATTAGCTCAGGCCTATCATTGTCTAGCTCTTACTCTTATATTCAGCCCATTTCTATTAATCTATACTTTGCCACGTGGCTCGTGGGTTACTGGTACCTTACATCTTCCTTGTCCTGGAGGCGGCTGCAGGCAGTCTCTTTCTTCCCTTCCTGTTCCCTCAATTCTCCTCTCTGTTAGTCCCGCCTAAACTTCCTGTCTGGCTATTGGCCGATCAGTGTTTTATTTATTAGCACATTTGCCATACAGACCATCCCACAGCAGTACTATTCATGTTGATAACAGTAAAAGATCCTGTCAGTGAAATGAGACGAGGCTATGAGGATGACCTAGGCCAGGACAATTCCTGTATCACACATCTCCTCATTGCCTTCCATGCTGACATACCCATAAGCATCACAGCTGATGACCTGGCAGGTAGCACTGAGCAACGTTAATAAGCAAACTTGTGATTTTTGCAGGGCACTCTGGTCCCTGGTGTCTTCCCTAACCTCCAGTCGTGGTTTTAATGAATGGAGTGCTTATGAGAGACACTCTAGATACTGAATACCTCTTAAGCCCTTTCTATCTACACGGCAGACTGAAGCCAAGGCTCATGTTATGAGAGCTGATCAGGATGGTTCTTAGACAGGACACTGGCCCTCGCTGTCTGAAGTGATCTGCCTGGGAGCGCCAGGCAGCCTAGGGTGGTTGGCCAAACACCTCTCAGTCCCTTCCTCCTCTTTCATTAGTGAGTCCATCTCCCAGCAGCTCCACTGGCTCCAGGTAGAGCAGCCAGGCCTCCTCCCTGTTTGGTTTAATAGATAGTTAAAAATCAACTCTAAATATAGTGGAGTGTAACTGTGTAATGATATGTTTATGTTCAGCGAGGGGGAAAAAGAGGAAGCGAAAAGAGCAACAGTTAACAGTGTCACCTCCTGTTGTGCCCAAACTGTGAGATGCAGAAACTTGATACAGGATGAATAAAATTAAATCGCTGGTCCCTTGCAGAAAATTTGTTTCTCCACCCCTCAGCTGTTCAGCTCTCCGGCTCAGGAGCTCAGCTACCGGTGTTCCTCGATAGAGAAGAAAACGGCGATGCCTCGGAGGGGTCTTGACTCTGCACATGACCCCATCTCAGAAGCCATGGGAAGTGCCACTCAAGGATGGTGATCCTAGGAGGCCTGCAGAAACTCAAGCTTCAGCAAACGAAGGCCCAGACACAGCCCCTGGGCAGTTGATTATTTGCTGATGAGCACCGGATCCTTTTAGAACCAGATGCCATAAGATTCCTGGAGTTGGCACGGTGAGAGTCCAAGATGCTTGTGAAACCTTCCTGTTCCAGAATATTTTGCTCAGAATGTTTCTGTTGGAGTGGATTGTGGTTGGAAGATGGGGCCTCTCTCTTTTTTGTCCCTTGGTTCATGAGACCAGAGATTAAAAACATGTTGCACTTAGAACACCATGGATAGATACAGTTTTCCCTCCAACAGAATCCATGCATCTTTATAGAGACATCTATGAATTTTAAGTTCTCCCATGGATGGTGATTCTATCTCTTCTATGAGTGTCATCTCTTGCTTCCCTTTAAACCTTGTGATCCGACCTCATATTCTTTTAACTTCCTACCTTGATACTTCTTCCTAACAAAAATCATCTCTAGACACTTCCCTAATTCTTAATATTCTGTCCTCCTCCTTACTTACTGTTGGAAAGTCCTGGATCCCATGCCTCGAAAAGTCTCAGTGTTTTCATTGTTTCTTGCTTGTGTATCTCCAGAAATACCTCAGCACTCACCATCCTCTATATGCAGTTTATCTATCTGCAAATTAAATCAGCAGAGCACAGACCTCCCCTCCCCGAATTCCACACACATGTACTCTACACGCTAGACTAACCAGTACCCTGGGATAGCTAATCAGCCTCCCATCTCCATAAGTACAAACCTAAGGATTGTCTTTTACAAATCCTCTTTTCTTTGTTCTCCATTTTTGTAGACAGCAGCTCATCTTTCTAAGTTTGCAGACAAAACTTTGCATAAAATAATCCTTAAGACCTCCCTCTAACACACTTATTACCTACAGGCAATGTCCAAAGCCCAGCGACCTTAATTAATTCCCACTACTGACACTGATCTTGTCAGAGCCCCTCTCCACTTGCTGGGCTAGCAATAAAGCCTATAATAAAAGAGGACAAAACAGTCAACACCTCCAGAGGAATTCATGGATTACGCGGTGTCTTTACATGTGCTCCAGAGAGGTGTCCTGTTCTGTTCAGCTGCTACGAGATTAAACTTTGTGAATTACAAATAATGTCAATGTATTTCTTAAGGTTCTGGAGACTGGAATATACAAGATGCAGAGCAGA
Organism: Peromyscus maniculatus bairdii; assembly: GCF_049852395.1. Taxonomy (NCBI): domain Eukaryota; kingdom Metazoa; phylum Chordata; class Mammalia; order Rodentia; family Cricetidae; genus Peromyscus; species Peromyscus maniculatus. The sequence continues at coordinate 33,784,200 of NC_134873.1, read as the reverse complement.
CAGGTCTGAAGCCAGGATGGATCTGTTCCTTCTAAATGGTGCCTCTGAGCTGCATCCCCACATGACAAAGAAGCAGAAGGAACAACCAGATCACCTCAAGCCCTTTTATCAGAACACTAATTTCTCATCGCTTTTCAAAGACTCTACCTCTTAATTATAGCACATTGGGTGACATGTTTGAACAAATGAATTTGGAAGTGACAGAGGCATTCAGACCTCACAAAGAGGTAGAAACTTGTCACCCCCTGCAACAGAACGGAACCAGGTGTGCAATGCTTAAAATGACTTCAGCATAAATTCTGGATCTGTGATTAATCGCTCACTTCGTTGAAAATCCCGTCATGGCATGTGAGTCAGACAAGGCTACCCTGTTAAAGCAAAACCTAGTGGTTCTAACCAAGGCCATCAAATCAGAAGACACATGAGGAAAACCCGCCACAGACATCAGAAGTGCCCATTTAGCCTATCCAGCTAACAGAGTGAGCCCCGCCAAGCCAGACTGTGTAGCTGACTTGAAGAGCAGTAGCCAATGTCTGATGTTATGTGCCATTGAATTTTAGAGTAGTTATGCTCCTAGAGATGTTATATTCACACACACACACACACACACACACACACACACACACACACACACACACCAGCTGTTCTTCTTACTTCTGCCCTTGTCTCGGTCTCCAATAACCAGATTAACTTTATTAAAACACAAATCACATGGTCCCTCTTCTCTCTTGAAGCTTGCTATACAATTCCCGTTTCTTGGTAGTAAAAAACCATCCTTCTTAGGGTGGCCCAGAAGACCAGCCCCAAACACACCCTGTCACCTGCGCCCCTCCAAAATTATCTGCCCCTTCTCTGCCTAGTATCTGTGCACCAACTGCATTGGCCTTCACATCCTTCCTCCGATGCCTTAAGCACCCCGCCCTCATGCTTGATTGACAGTCATTCACCACATCTCATACCTCTCTGTAAATCCTGATGAGGGAGGAACTGTTGTCTGTTGTTCTCACAGAATCGCCTGGCATATAGCGGAGGGCCACAAGTATTTGTTAAATGAATGAGTGAACTGACGTATGAATACAGTTGCCTCATTCATACTCAGTGGCACCCTCCTCCTCCTCCTGTCTTCATTCTCCACCTCCCAGAGGCCATTTATTTGGCACCTTCTCTCTTTAACTTTCATTTCCTTAATTGCAGTGAAGCTCTTGGTTCTTCAGTAATTGGAGTTCCGAACGCAAGTGTTTTCTGATACATAATACATTGCATTGTAATTAATTATATGCAACTTCAACTTTTACCTACTTCTCAAAAAGGAGAAAAATAATCCTCATTTCTCTAAATCTGGAGCATCTTTGAAGTAAGATCTTATCCAGTTTTCCTCTACTGGTGCCTTCCCTTCTGCTAGACTTGTTTCATTCGTTAGGAACAAAGGACCTGTTGTGTTTCTATATGTCTCCGGGGCCCAAACCGGCAGGATGGCCCAATCTCACTAGGTCCTACTGCAGAAAGGAGAAAGGCAAGAGCAGACAGGGGTACGTTGGAAGTCACAAGGAATCATGCTTTTGGTTTCAGGAGGAACTTCGTTGAAGGTTGGACTTGGTGGCACAGGCCTTGGAACCCAGAGGCCGTGAGACTGAAGTTGGTCAAGGCTCGCCTCTGCAACTTAGTAACACCTGGCCTCAAAAGAAGAGGCGAAGACCGAAGACGGTAGAAGGATAGGAATTGATCTTAGTGGTGCAGTAATTACCTGGAGTGTATGCCGGTCTGGGTTCATTCCTCATCTACCATGAGACAGACAGAGACAATTTTGTTGACATAAACCATGTACATGTGATACATAAAATTTAAAGAACAAATATATTAAAGTAATGAGGGCTGATGGACTGAATTATGTGGCAAATGGCAGGTGAAATCTATGTAGGATAAGTATGAAATCCCACCTAGTGCAATCAGTAGCACAGAGATAAGATCCAAAGAAAATGAGCTGCTCACTCCAAGTAGGAAATAGAAAGGTCTCTGGTTTGGAGCTTTGGGGATCAGAAGTATCTCCAGGAGGACATAAGTAAGTAGTACAGAAGAGGCAGTAGGCACGCTTGGAAACAAGGTCCAGAACAAAAGGCGAAATAATGTGTGCCAGTGAACCACATCTGGAGCCTTCTGTGTAATTACGGGTGTCACATGTTAAGTTGTTGAAAACTGGAGCACAGGAGGGAGGGGCAGAGAGCTGCACTGTGATGTGCACATGTGACTGCTAGTGTAAAGTGCACATGTGACTGCTAGTGTAATGTGCACATGTGACTGCTAGTGTAAAGTGCACATGTGACTGCTAGTGTAAAGTGCACATGTGACTGCTAGTGTAATGTGCACATGTGACTGCTAGTGTAATGTGCACATGTGACTGCTAGTGTAATGTGCACATGTGACTGCTAGTGTAAAGTGCAAGTGTGACTGCTAGTGTAAAGTGCACATGTGACTGTTAGTGTAATGTGCACATGTGACTGCTAGTGTAATGTGCACATGTGACTGCTAGTGTAAAGTGCACATGTGACTGCTAGTGTACTGGTGAGGCATGCTACAGAGGCGTGGCTGGGGAAGAGAGATAAGAGCCACTGTTCACAGCCGAAGGATTAGAAGATAGACTCTAGATCCATCTGGATAGACTCTATCAGAGAAACACCTAGAACCCCACATGGCAGAAGCAGCTGCCATGCCATCTGCTGTTACACAGTGACACCACCAACCTGCCTTCCTTGTGATCTGGTCATCTCTGTAGGCACGAGCCCTTCCATGGTCTGGGTGGATTCAGAGAACATTGGGGCCGGCACCCTTGTGTTGGTCTGAAGAGGGGATTTCCGGGAAGTGGAAGGTGCTGAGGAAGTTGGAACCTCGGGTCCTTTTCAACACTGAGATCCAAAGGTGGGACTATAATTTAGTACAAGCCAAGTTGAAGACTGATTTTAGGTGACAGTTACAGGCCGAGGGTAGAACTGGGAACATTAAAATCGCGGATGAAGTGGGTGGATGTAGGAGTCCCACCCGTTGTGACTGCCATAAAAACTGATCAAGGTGAGAGTCAAGGTTCTCACATGAAAAACGGAAGGGAATTATTTTTGTGTTGCTCTGAATGAGAACGGCTCCCATAGTCTCATGTATTTGAATGCTTGGTCCCCAGTTGGTAGAACCATTTGGGAAGGATTAGGATGTGTGGCCTTGTTGGAGGAGAGGTGTGTCTTTGAGCTTTCTCTCTCTGCCTGCCGCTGGTGGATCAGATGTGAGCTCTCAGCTGCTACTCTACTGCCATACCTGCCTTCCCTGCCACTATGCTCCCTGCCCTGATGATCACAGACTAACTTTTTCCAACGAAATGCTCTCTTTTATGAGTTGTCTTGGTCATGGTGTTTCATCACAGCATTAGAACAGCAGTAACTGAGATGATCTTCCTTAGCTTTTTGGAGTTACTGTATGTTCTGAATGAGAACACGTGTACAAGGAACTTAAGAGAATAGACAGAATACAGAGATGATGTCATCCATCTGTCTGTCTGTTTATCATCTATCTATCTACAGGTAAAGTCACTACAATTCTAATTTTGCTGGTTTCAGACAGGTTTTCTGAGGACAAAGATGGATATGAATTCTAACAAGAGAGTTTGAAGATCTCCAGTGGTTTTTTGGTATCCACACAGTCTTCTGGGTGATGGGAAACATGCAAGGATTTATCACTGGATGAAAGATTCTGTCCCCAAAGATGCAGATCAATACATCAATGTCAACCCTGGTAAGGCTGTTAACGATGGAGATTTGTCCTTAAGCCCTGCTCTGGGTCATGAAAAGATCAGAACAGATGGATGTTAAGTTGACAATAGAGAGAAATACGGTCTTATACTTGATTCTAAGAAAGCATTTTAAACTCAGAGTCTGTCGTGAGTTCAGTCAAAATTATGATGTGGTACCCAAGGGAGATGGTGTCTTTATCCACTATGCTAAAGCACCCAGGCCCCTTGGGCCATGAGTAGAGATAGCTGTGACCTGGGAAGAGGCCATCTCTCTACCTCTCTACCCCGGCTTGTACAGCAGTTTCCTCAACACAGAGGTGTTCTCTCCTGGTGGGGAAAGAGAAGCTCGGGAGACTCACCGAGTAAACAACTCCAAGTCTCAGAAGGTTTGTGAAACTGGAGATCCACAAGGCCCCTCCCCAAGGTACTGACTCAGCAAACTGCCTGGGGAGGACTCTCTGGCCTTTGGAGCTGCCCCCAAGTCATGCACATCGCTCCAGGGTTGCAGCTGACCCAGGGGCCTCCATGCTGGGTGAGCCTTTCAGCGACACACATGCCTTTGAGTCCCTGCTATTCTAAGTACCTCTCACCCCGACTCCTGTAAATAAACCCAGGAAGCTCACTGGTTTGCCAAGTCGGACATTGGTGAAATTGTCACTGTGGTTTGTCTCTGGGTGAGCAGATGTTTGTTCAGGAAAATCTCCCACACAGCGCTCTAACCCACACTCCTCACCCGCTCCCCCCCATTCCTCCACTCCCCACGGCCTGGAGGGGGTTGGGGTCATACATAGCCATATGACCACCTTCACACCCTAAGGCTCCCATGTGAAACAGGCCCCAGTTCCCTATCCAAAGAAAGAATAAGCCATGCCACGTAGCCCAAGTCACATGCATCTACCTGGGTCATAGAGCATTAACTGAGCCTGCCTCCTTGGCATCTAATACCTCCTCATTCCTCTAAGAAAGCTGAAAACCACACCCTTGCTGTCTCACCTCTGGCCCCAAATTGTCTACTTCAGACCCCGCTACAAGGCCTGTGTTGTTAAAGACCTTCCACCTCAGTCTTCACCTCCACCCAACCTTTGACCTTTTCTCCCCCAGACTTAACAGTATAAAAATAGAACAGAGAGGGTTGGGGAGATGGCTCAGTGGTTAAGAGCACTGACTGCTCTTCCAGATGACCCGGGTTCAGTTCCCAGCACCCACATGGCAGCTCACAACTGTCTGTAACTCCAGTTCCAGGGAATCTGGCATCCTCACACAGACATACATGCAGGCCAAACACCAGTGCACATAAAATAAAAATAAATAAATTAAAAAAATAGAACAGAGATAATAATAAAAAGATCACAGCTGGCTTGTGCTTGGGCCGGGTTTGCAGTTCTTGCGCTGCACTTTAAACGGTTTTGAAACAGCGGCAAGATGGCATGCTAAGGTCAGCACCGTGCAATCCGGGACTGCTCACAGGACACGCAGGGCTAGGGAAGCCAGTTATCCCAAAGGACACCCAGGGCTGTAAAAGTTGCAAGAACAACTCAGCTCCACATCAGTGTTAGTCAGTATTCGTCTCTGTCCAGCTTCCAGGATGTCCTCTGCAGGTATCCATATCTATTAGGAGAGCTTTAGGGGTCTCTGTTTCCTACAAACCATGATTTAGAGATGAACAACACAGGCACACATACACATACAGACATGCACACGCTCACACAAACACACACACACAAATACCCATGCACACATACACACACAGGCACATGTATACATACATATACAAATATACATTCACACATACATATACACATATACACATCCATACATACACATATACACATGCAAACATACACATACATGTACACACATACACACACATACAGGCATACACCTATACACCTGTACACACAAACACACATAGATACATGTATACACATACACATGTACACACACATGATACACACACACATATATACTCAAGCACACACACGAGTGCACACATAAGCACACATGTACTCACACATGCTCTCTCTCTCACATATACACACACACACATACCAATATACCACCCTCTGAAATCAGCAGTAGTTTTTCAAAGGTCCACCTTCCTCTGGAAACAAGTGTTTCTTTACGGAGAAAATAACCCACAGAAATGCAGCCCCACCCCTGTCTGCAGGGACCATCCAAGGTGTTTTCCACAGCAGTTAAAACCCATTCTGGAAGAGTCTTTGATCTGCATTTGCATATCTAAAGGTCCTCTGGGTGGTTTTCCGGGAGAGCAGAGAAAAATCTGCATCCCAGACAAATGGAGGTCTTTCACCTGCGTGCAAGCTTAAACTGTCTTGTAAAATTTAAAGGCAGTTTCTATCGGCCACTTCATCGAGGGTTCACACAAGGGTGAGGCCACCCGGCTATCTGTCCAGTGTGGAGGGAGGGGCAGCGGGTCCCCACAGACAGGACTATCAGTGGCTCAGCTCTATCTCCGTCTGCTCCCTACGTGATCTGGGGCGGATGGAGAGTGTGTACAGCTGATCTTACAGATGGGCAGACTTGAAGATCACACACACACACACACACACACACACACACACTCTGTGTCCAGGCCAATGAGGAGATGCAGAAAGCGGCTGGGATTGTCAGCTGCTAGGGACGTAGGTACAGAAGCCTTCCTCGGTCACTTTTTGAACATGCTGAGAAATGTCCTGTGGGCCATCTCGACCTTGGAGCATGCGTCCATGACCTTGGGCAAAGCATGCTGAAATGTGTGTTCTCACCCCACACTTCAGTGAGCATGCACAGCACTGTGCCACCCTCACAGGAACGTGCGAGAGTCCAAGAATCAAGTCCTCATACTTCCTTGCTCCAGAAAGGACCTGTGCTGTAGACAGCCGCCATAGTTACCTGTCCCAGACCATAACCTGTCTCCACTGTTCCTTCTCGGCCATTCTTGTGTTTGGCTTTGTGCGCTCCAAGATACAAGCCTATCTGGGCTCTTTGCAGAAACGAGGACGATGCCACACGCCCAGAGGTGATGGAAAGAGGTGCTGTGAGGTGGGAAGAAATTTTATAGCACCTGCTTCCCAGGCACGATTTTGGTGAATTTTTGCTAAGTCAGCACCTTCTAGCACAAGTAACAAGATTGGCATCTGGTAACATCTTTTCTGACATAGACAGTGGGTGCCCCCAATGCCAAAGCCAAGTCCATCAGTGGTTAAGATACTTACTGAAAGATAGCTATCTAGAAAATGCCAGAACTGGGGACTAGCCACTGTCCCTGAGCCTAACTCTCTGAAATTTCTTCACTCTGCAGCCCGGAGCATTGAGAAGGGCCGCAGGGACTCCAGAGGAGATAAGTCTATTGTCGGCACCTGGTCTATATAAAACCCTGTCCTAGGGCTCACCCCACCATACATTATCAGCTGTTTTTTTTTTTTTCATGAAACACTATGCTAATTTACCCCCATTTTGTTTATTTAGAGTGTGTGTGTGTGTGTGTGTGTGTGTGTGTGTGTGTGTGTATAGTGTGTGTATACATGTGCATGCACGTGCATGCAATGAAAGTCTATTCTACCCCACCATGTGAATTCTGGGAATTAAATTGGGGTTGTCCAGTTTGGTGGCAAACGCCTTTACCTGCTGAGCCATCTCCCCGCCCCCCCCCCACCCCCGCCCT